>NW_009709696.1:0-25053 GCF_000703405.1 Apaloderma vittatum
GGGTTAGAGAGCGTCTGTCTGTGTTAGAGGTTGGCCCAGCCCTAACCCACGACACCAAGTTTGAAGCCGTTACCTCAAACTGTCCATTATCTCGTTTCAGTCCATTGTCTCATCTCTGCAACTGACAAGCCAGGAGGAGCTGCTGGACCACTCAAGGAATTCAGGTCTTAAGTGCACTGGGTTTGCACAGCCTTGACACCCAGCTAAACCACGGTTGTAACTAAAAAGCAAACTTCATTTCCATACTTAGAACTCACACCCCACAGCTCTTGCCATGATGATGTTCTGGAGGACATTAAGCTGGATGTCTGGAGAAAGCTTCTGTGCCATAAGGCAAACTCCTGTTTCTCCATGTGTCTGCTTTACTATAACTTGGCTACTCGAAAGCATCACTGTGCAGCAGTGAACATAACATGCTGCTCTGGGGCTCCTTTCCTTTTGAATAATGTCAGGAAAGAGTATTCTGCTTTTCACTGATCAGCACAGAACTTTGTTCAAAGTGGGTCAGACCATCATGCAAATATGTGAGGATCAGCTCATCACTGTGGAAAGAAAAGCCCGAGGAACAGAAATTGACTTAGAGATGACTTCATATTCCTTGAGGCTTTCACTGGGGTAGAGAAAAAGAAGCAGAAGCAGCGTTTGTAGTTTTGGGCTCTGGTTTGCATAGTTTCTGAGCACCCTGATCTCCATTCAATATCACTGATGTTCTAGAAATTAGGCCAGAAATCACACTGTACCTCCTCTGATGGGAGTGACAGGTGCCTACTCGGATGACAGCAGAAACACTGTCTCTGTGCTGGCAGGGCACAGCCCTGGGCTTTTCATCCTGAACAAGTTCTTTACTGAAGCAACAGATTTGGGTCTGGTTACATCTTTTATGAATACTTCTTCAATAAATTAATCAGAAGCTTCAGGGGATTTAAGCCTTTTAAAAACAGATCAGTTCTTTTGCAATTCCCTTCTGAGAGGTTCAAAACTGGATTTCTTCCCATTCAGTTTCTCATATTTCCATTTCGCAAAATTGAAGATTCCTGAGCCAGTGCAAAGACAGAATCTCTGCTCTCCTTGATCAGAATGTGTATCACAGCTTCTGTCTGTGGGGTCCGATGGCTACCCCATGCAACATTCCTGATTCAAAAAGCTGTGTCAAGGAGTCACAGCTGCCATAATCATGTATGTCTGAACCACGACTCCTCCTGCTCGCTAAAAAGCTCCAAACACCATCTCATCTCACATTGTCTCTCTAAGCCTGAACAAGGTGAATAATCAGTAGATTTCATGCAGTGCTTTCTGAGATACTCTCTGCACCTGGGGAGCTGCATACACAGAATCACAGAATCACAGAATGCCAGGGGTTGGAAGGGACCTCAAAAGATCATCTAGTCCAGCCCCCCTGCCAGAGCAGGATCACCTACAGTAGGTCACACAGGAACATGTCCAGGAGGGTTTTGAACGTCTCCGAGGAAGCAGACTCCACAAACTCCCTGGGCAGCCTGTGCCAGGGCTCTGTCACACTTACAGTGAAAATGTTTTTTCTAATATTTTTGTGGAACCTCCGATGTTCCAGCTTGAACCCATTACCCCTTGTCCTGTCATCAGACATCGCTGAGAAGAGCCTAGCTCCATCCTCTTGACACTCCCCCTTGACATATTTATAAACATGAATGAGGTCACCCCTCAGCCTCCTCTTTCTCCAAGCTAAAGAGACCCAGCTCCTTCAGCCTTTCCTCATCAGGGAGATGTTCCACTCCCTTCATCACCTCTGTGGCTCTGCACTCGACTCTCTCAAGCAGTTCCCTGTCTCTCCTGAGCTGAGGGGCCCAGAACTGGACACAATATTCCAGATGTGGCCTCACCAGAGCAGAGTAGAGGGGCAGGAGGACATCTCTCGACCTACTAGCTACTCCCCTTCTAACACACCCCAGGATGCCATTGGCCTTCTTGGCCACGAGGGCACATTGCTGGCTCATGGTCATCCTGCTGTCCACTAGAACCCCCAGGTCCCTTTCTCCTACACTGCTCTCCAGCAGCTCAGTCCCCAACCTGTACTGGCACATGAGGTTATTCTTTCCCAAGTGCAAGACTCTACACTTGCCCTTGTTGAATTTCATAAGATTTCTCCCTGTCCAGCCCTCCAGCCTGTCCAGGTCTCTCTGAATGGCAGCACAGCCTTCTGGTGTGTCAACCACTCCTTCCTGTTTTGTGTTGTCAGCAAACTTGCTGACAATGCTCTCTAATCCCTCGTCCAGCTCATCAATGAATATATTGAAAAGCACTGGTCCTTTCTAAAGTCCTCTTCAAGCCAGTTTGGCTTCTCCCAATGACTACAACGAGTTGCACGTGTTTTGAAGTTTTTTCCTATTGTTTGGGAAGCCAGCTCAGAGTTATTAACTCTCTTATATTAAGAAAGAGAGAGCACTGAGATCAACGACAATATACAGAGGATATCCCCTACTGGGGATACAAAGGGTTCAGGCGAAGCCTGGAATTGCAGCTTGGAGTATCCCCTCTGCTGTACTAAAATAGGTGGAACAGGTATATGGAGTTTGTTTCAAGTGCTTTCTTTGTCAACCAGTATGGTTGTCTCCTTCTGTGAGGAGACACCCAAAGGAAGTAACAGAAGTCCTTACAACCCCAGAAGAACAGCCTGCACACCATATACTGCATCATTTCAAAATATTCTTTGTAAAACAGGTGCACAAAAAGCAGGTTATTTGTGGTCTTTTGTTGTTCACACAGTGAAAAGTCAAGGCAAATGAGACACAAGGGCACAGTCATAGCTCATATAACTTTTTACAACAAATACACAAACATACCATCCCTAACTATATATTTTCAATCTCTCCTGTCTGATTTCTCTTTATTTCTATAACATATAAAACCATGTGCACCATTAGAGGTCTCACAAGCACTCTGAAGTTCTACTGCTGAGATAACTGACATGGTCAATATTTCTTCAGTGTGATCTTGAATCAGACTGGTGTCTAGGCAGAGTCCTCTCCAAGGGTTTAAGAGCTTGAGAATCCCTCTTAATATTGATGAAAGTACAAAAGACCTTGTAGCACAGCAGCAAACAATTCTTTTACTGGAAGTGTTTAGGCAGAAGACAATAGTGTAAAGGAGAATTTAAAACCGAGCCTACTGCTTTTGAGCAAGGTCTAGTCTCTGGGTGCTCAGGCTGCCTTGGAAACTCTGACATTTGACTGTTTCAAGTTTGCTTTTTCTTTTGATTAAAAAAAAGCATTTTTTTTTCTTCTAACTAGCACAAGACCTCAGTACTCTTTAGCAGGAAATCTCTGAAGACTCAAAGTCAATAAAAGCATAAAAAGGTAATTGTGGCAAAGGCTTTTCTTTTGGAATCCCTTGGCCAGAGATAAACTTTGCATTTGTCAAGAATGTATACACTGTAAGTAAAAGCATGCATATGCAATAGGGAAATAGGAAAGGGTGGTCCAATGAGTGTGGATCTTCTGACAGCAGATCTATGTTTTTTTAGTCTGGCAGCCCATAGAAAATTTCTGAAGGATCTGCAGAGGGTAACTAAGAAATAAAAGGCTCTTGTCAGTAGGTTAGAATACAGTATAAAGAGATCTACACTTCCACAGAAGAAAAAGTCTTAGGAGTTCAAAACTGAAAGAAGTTGAAAACCACAGGAGTGGAGAGACACATGAAAGAAAGTTATAAAATTGTTAATATCCAAAAGGCTTAGAGAAATTAGCGTCCATACACACTTCCTGAAAGATGGCTTCCAATCTGAGAACTCATAGATTAAGAAAAAAATGGGGTAGCTCATAGATTTGTCTGAAACCTGTATTTTACTGGCACTTCATGTCAACACTTAATATAAACGTAAGCTACAACATAGACAATCAAGGCCTGTATCTGGAAATGAGAGATTACATTTAGAGGTGAAAAAAATTTTTAATTCAGCCTGAAGGAAAAAATAAGCATTTATTTGTGCTGCATGCTGCCAAAAACCAAATTTGAATTAAAAATGTATTTTATACAAAAAAACAATTTTTTTCTTTCTGTCACTTGAAATAAAATATAGTGACTGAAGTTTAGTTGAACAGCTTCACTGCTGATTGTTGATACAATCTCACATGCTTTGTTGGGAGTTTAATACACCCATAGGACTTTTTCATTATAATACCTCATTGCACAGGCATTATTTCTCAGGAGAGTGATGCCCATATTCCATTTCACAAGTTAGATTGTTTTATCATCTTTTATGATGCATCAGAGTCAAATGATTTCTATCTTGAGACACAGAGAATACTCATAATTTTGCCTTATGAAAGAAGGAAACCATCCTTTGGAGACCTCTGGACCATCGGAGGTGAGAGCATCTCAAACTGTTGCCTCATGGACCAATGTACAAAGTGGGAACACAGTAAATTTGCAAAACAGAGCAAGGTAAAACTTCTGAGGCAACTCAGCGGAATAAAACTCTTTCACCTGGCCTGAATCAACACAAACTAAAATAATCTTACTAGATCCTAGCCAGGGAAAAAGAGTTTGTTTTCTAAAACAGATATTTAAAAATAAAAAAAAAACAAAAAAAATTTGATGTAGAAACAGCATTTTTCATCTAGAAGTACTTGCAGTCATTTTTAACTGCAAATTCTAACAGAAACAAAAAACATCCATCTTGATTCACAGCTTTTGTTTTCTTTCAGTACCAATTTTTCTGCATGCAATAACTCTGTGTGAGCGATAGTGAATTTATGTTTAAGCTGCCATTTACCATGGTATTAGTTAAATACTGTTCTACCACCTTTAGGGGATGAAATGACATTCCTCTATGGAAGAAGGCACCTGGTAGCAGTCGTAGCAAAAGCTGCCTCTAGTGGTTTCTGCCAGGTTCAGGGAAGCATAGCTTTACAGATTTTCATTGTAAATAAGCAGAACAGCAGCAAAAAAACTCTGTCTGATGCCTGTCATCCATTTCTCCTCTTAATGGAGACAACCTGGCCAGGCCCCAAATTCTAACTGCTCAGGTCAGGGAGATAATGGTAAAAATGTTCAAAGGCAGGACTTCTGGGCTCAAAATACATTTGTTTAATCAAAAAAGATTCGTGTAGTGATCAAAGAAATCACTCCAGCAAAAGCCATATAATTTGTAGAGATTAAGCAAGTGACCCAGGCCTAGGAGGAGAAACATCTTTAAAGCTCATTGCTTTAAATCTCACTGCTTTCCGCAGAAATTAGAGGTGCACTTAACAGTAAAGATCCATGTGACATTCCTGGTTGGAAATGCCCCCGCCCCCCCACCAGCTGTGAGTCAGCGGTTGCCAGGCAGATTTCGGAGAGTTTGCTGAGGGGTATGCCCAGGAAGTTGGCCGGCAGCCAATGATAAGTCAAGATGACTATGATTGACCACAGGTCATCCTCGACTCAGTCTTTAAAACAGGGTTTGGTGGCGGCTATCTTCAGAGTCGCCACGTGGGCAGCTGGCCACAGGCAGGGTGGTCCAATCTCCCCCTTGGTTGGGATGTCTTCCAAGGACCGTTCTCGAGATTGAGACTCCTCATCTTTTATAAGGTGAGCGTATGACCTAGATCGCTATTCTCTTGTTAGAGGTTGGGTGTAGTGAATTAACATTTTTTTCTCAACTGATATTCGAACCTTAAATCTGGAGGAGCTTTCATTTAGTAAATAAATCCGATTCAATTATGCACATGGATTTATTTTTTGGAATATGGGGGTGCGCCTCACCACATTCATCACAATCCACTACACTTAATAGGACAATCTCCCAGAAACACTTTCTGACCGGGCCTGAAAGTACATTTGTGTAAAACATTCAGGAAAGAGATAGGGACAATTAACTTCATTTGTAAAATCAAGGAAACAGACAACAAGCTAAAACATGAAGAAAAGTGCAGTTTTCTGAATAAATTACTATGTTGGTTTTTTTACAAATTATCAGACTGCTGCTGACTTACAGACAGATAGGTATGGAACATACCTTGAACTCTGACAGATGGGAAGAGTGAATTCTTTACAGTGTGAATATTAATCACATCATTATGTTGCTTCTTTCTACTTCTGCTTTCTGCTCATCTCTGCTGGAGTGGTTAAATATAATTTAAATATTAAGAAGCATCAGCCCAGATTGAGATCCATGCTACAATTAATTAGTGTGCTCTTTTTCCCAGTCACAGTTTTCACTTTGGGCACATCATACCTCTACACTTTAATGAGGCTCTTGGTGACCCAGATGGACAGAACAGCCCTACAGAACTAGAGAAGATGCTTTGCCATAAAGGAACAATATCTGTGTAAACAAAGCTTTGCAAAGCCTGTTCGAAACTCTGTTATATTTCTACTCTTTGGGAGGAAACTACATGGCTCCTTTTATTAAGAAAGAATGCCACAACATAGCTACATGAATGGAAAACTTCATATGAAGCCCTTCTTCTTCTATATACACACACTTTCATGGTAGCTTATACAAGTTCTCTGAATAAACACAGCCCGTTAAAAAAGCTCCCACTTTGAAGCAAAACTCCATTTGGATAATATTTGTAGAAGGACCTGAGGGACTGGGAAACTAAACACTGAAGATGCCAATGTCTGTCATTTCAGAAAGATTCCAACTAAATTTTCAAGGTGTCAGGGCCACCTGAATGGCTCTGGCTATAAATGGGACTTGGGCTGCTTTGAAATCATACAATCATAGAATCATTTAGTTTGGAAAAGACCTTTAAGATCATAGAGAACAACCATTAACCAGGCAGTGCCAGGTCCACAGTTAAACCGTGTATCTAAGCCCCACATCTACACTATCATCTTTTAAATACCTCCAGAGATGGTGACTCCATCACTTCTCTGGGCAGCTTGTTCCAGTGCTTAACAGCACTTTGCCTGAAGAAATATTTCCTCATTTTTTCCTAAACCTCCCCCGGTGCACCTTGAGGACATTTTCTCTTGTCCTATTACTGCTCACCTGAGAAAAGAAACTGATTCTCACCTCTCTACAATCTCTTTTCAGGTAGTTGTAGAGAGCAATGAAGTCTCCCTTCAGCCTCCTTTTCTCCAGGAGGAACAATCCCAGTTCCCTCAGCCGCTTCTCAGAAGACTTGTGCTCTAGACCTTTCACCAGCTTTGTTGACCTTCTTTGGACACGCTCCAGCACCTCAATGTCTTTCTTGGAGTGAGGGGCTCAAAATTGAACACATGATTCAAGCTGCATCCTCATCAGTGATGAGCACAGGGAGACAATTCCTTTCCTAGTCCTGCTGGCCACACTATCCCTGAAACAAACCAGGATGTTATTGGCCTTCTTGGACACCTAGGCACACTGCTGGCTCATATTCAGCTGTCTGTCAACCAATGCTCCCAGGTCTTTTTCTACCAGGCAGTTTTTCAGCCACTCTTCCCCAAAACTGTAGCATCGCCTGGGGTTGGCATGACCCAAGTGAAGGACGTGGCACTTGGCCTTGTTGAACCTCATACATTTGGCCTTGGCCCATTGATCCAGCCTCTCCAGGTCTCTCTGTAGAGTCTTCCTACCCTCAAGCAGATCAACACTCCCACCCATCTCCATGTCATCTGAAAACTTACTGAGAGGGCACTCAATCCTCTTATCCAGATCACTGATAAAGAGAACTGTTCCCAACAATGAGCCCAAGGGAACATCACTTGTGGCCAGCCACCAACTGAATTTAACTCTGTTCACAATGACTCTCTGGGCTCAGCCATCCAGTTTTTCACCCAGTAAAGATTACGCCTGTCCTGGCCAGAAGAAACTGGTTTCTCCAGGCAATGCTGTGGGAAATGGTGTCAAAGGCTTTACTGAAGTCCAGGTAGACAACATCCTCCTGTCCTTCATCCTCTAAGCAGATCACCTTGGCATAGAAGGAGATCAGGTTAGTCACAGAATCACAGAATCATGGAATCACAGAACAGTAGGGATTGGAAGAGACCTCAAAAGACTATCTATTCCAACCCCCCTGCCAGAGCAGGATCACCTAGAGAAGGTCACAGAGGAACATGACCATGCAGGTTTTGAATGTTTCCAGAGAAGGAGACTCTATAAGTTCTCTAGGCAACCTGTTCCAGTGCTCTGTCACCCTCACAGTGAAAAAATTTTTCCTAATGTTTTTGTGGAACCTTCTATCCTCAGCTTGCACCCATTGCCCCTTGTCCTGTTATTAGACATCTCTGAGAAGAGCCTGGCTCCATCCTCCTGACACCCTTTACATATCTCTAAATATTAATGAGGTCTCCCCTCAGTCTCCTCCTTCAGCCTTTCCTCATCAGGGGGATATTCCACTCCCTTCATCATCTCTGTGGCTCTGCACTCGACTCTCTCAAGCAGTTCCCTGTCCTTCTTGAACTGAGGGGCCCAGAACTGGACACAATATTCCAGATGTGGCCTCATTAGGGCAGAGTAGAGGGGGAGGAGGAGAATCTCTCTCAACCTACTAGCCACACCCATTCTAATACACCCCAGGATGCCATTGGCCTTCTTGGCCACGAGGGCACATTGGTGGCTCATGGTCATCCTGCTGTCCACTAGAACCCCCAGGTCCCTTTCCCCTACACTGCTCTCCAGCAGCTCAGTCCCCAACCTGTACTGGTACTTGGAGTTATTCTTTCCCAGGTGCAAAACTCTACATTTGCCCTTGTTGAATTTCATAAAATTTCTCCTTGTCCAACTCTCTAGCCCGTCTAGGTCTCTCTGAATGGCAGCACAGCCTTCTGGTGTGTCAGTCACTCCTTTCAGTTTTGTGTCATCAGCAAATCTGCTGACAGTGCTCTCTATTCCCTCATCCAGGTTGTTGATGAATATATTGAATAGTACTGGTCTCCGTACGAACCCTTAGGTTCTCCACTAGAGACAGGCCTCAAACTAGACTCTGTCCCATTGACCACAACTCTTTGTCTTCTGCCTTTTATCCAGTTCACAATCCACCTCACTACCTGATCATCCAAACCACACTTCCTCAGTTTAGCTACGAGGATGTTGTGGGCAACAGTGTCAAACTCTTCACCGAAATCAAGTAGAACTTGCCTTTCATAAACTCATGATGACTGGGCCTGATCACTTGATTGTCTTGTATATGCCACATGATTGCACTCAGGATGATCTGCTCCATTACCTTGCCCAGCACCATGGTCAGGCTGACAGGTCTGTAGTTCCCTGGATCCTCCTTCTGGCCCTTCTTGTAGATGGCATCACATTTGTTGACCTTCAGTCCACGGGGACCTACATGGTTAGCCAGGACTGCTGATAGATGATGGAAAGTAGCTTGGGGAGAACTTCCTTCAGCTCCTTCAGTACTCAAGTCTTGAGTTTCAGGCACACTCACAAAACAGAGAGCCTTTTCATCACATCAGAGGGAATACAGGAGAAGTGAAGGGAGAAATCAAGACCCTCGTCTAAATTTCTGGCACTCTAAATTATTTTTACATTAATAGCATTTCATAGAAGTTAATAATGGAGATTGATACTAAAAGTGCTGCAAAGAATGGACTAGGCTTTCTATTTTCCATTCCTCTGAAGATCAGTCTTTGTTCTTATTCTTTTTGCTATTTTCCAAAGTAATGCTGTATGGGGAGAGCTGAAAGAATCATCAAGTGCAATGATTAATGTCACAACTGGCCTTTTGGTCTGCCTATGATGCATAGAGACAGCTTTATCATAAGGAATTATAATAAAATCCTATGTCTGGTGTTTCCGCTTTTGGTCTGCCTATGAGGCATAGAGACAGCTTTATCATAAGAAATTATAATAAAATCCTATGTCTGGTGTTTCCAAGCTCTTCAATATGAACTGTACCCACCATAGAAATATTAATGACTTTAACTGATGTGCTGCATTTTGAATGTCTTTCAAAACTCTGCCCTCTAAGAACTGAAACAGACTTGGTGAGATTTCCTAATTTACATGGCAAAGAGACTTTGTTCATAGATGGTGTCAAAGGTAATTGTTCGGCTAATGAGATTTTATATCAGACATTTAACCAGCTAAATAAACACACTAGATTCAACTTGTAAGAATGGCCAAGAGATTAATTTGAAATGTGCAAATGAATGAATGGAATCTGGGGAAAGTACTTCTTGCTGCAACATGCAGGAAAACCGCACAATCGAAAACTCCAGAAGCTTTTCTATCTCGATCTTGATTGAGATAGACAGTAGTCTATGACTTCTACCTCAATGGTAGAGCTCAAGCCAGGCTGGGTCTCATAAGTATACCAAAATAACTTTCAACCAATCGAAACTAATGAAGTAATTGACAGCAACAGCTGTTTGTCATATTTCATGTGAATCAGCATAGATAGGGGAGAAAATGCTTTTCTGGAAGCCTTCACACGTACAGAGGACAAGGAAACACAGGTTGGAAACACCAGCCTGTGCTTCTGCCCGCTGCAGGAAGGCAAGCAGTGAGTGAATGCAGAAGTGTCTGCCTTTCCCTTCACTCACCATGGCCTGACTCACTGTAACATCACCCTGCTCTCCTGTTGCTCTCCATCCTACTCCATATGGTTCATCTTCATTCCTTTTCATCCTTGCCACACTAGTCTCCATTCACGCTTCTCATCCCAACCCCAGCCACCAGTCAGGTTCAGTTCTCAACTCCTTCTTCCTTCTCTTGCTCCAGTCTCCTTGTTCAGTCAGTCCCAAGTCCCTCCCAACTTGGGTCCTTGTATGAGACATCCCCATCTCACCTCCAGTGCACAAGAGACCTGTTTGTTTCTCTCTAATTCCAATCTGTATCCATCAGGTCATGTTTTCACTCATTCTCCATTGTTTCCTTGCTCAGATCCAGTCACTCTGCTCCCTCTGTGTCCACTCTCCATATCACAGTCCAGGTCTGCTGGAAGCTGCTAAGGCACAAGAGCACTAGGAAGAGCACAGGCAGGACACACTCACTATTTTCACGTCTGGTACCCTGCACACCCTGTCCCCAAGCAGCCCAGGCTACAGTTAACAGGCAAAGTCCTATTACGGGAAATTTCAGATAGTCTTAGTAAAACAAAAATACAGAACAACAATAAATTGTGCATCTCATCTCCATTACTGAAATGTTTCCACTCTTGCAGGATGCTTTAGCATCCTGCTGCTTAGGCAGAAGAGGTTAACGTAAATAAGACCCCTTTGCAAAATTATCTGGACATAAATTGCCATCTTAAGTTTACTCACTGGAGCTCAGGGACAGAGCTAATAATGCAAGATGCAGTATTTTCAAGAAAAACAGCCATAGTAGATTGGGAAAATCCACCAGAGACTCTGAAAGTGCCAGAGGTTTTCCTGAAGGGGAGCAGAAGTGGATCTAAAGACTGAAGAGGAAGAATGTACTATACTGAACCATGAAAACACTGGGGAAAATGAAGAGGCACTCACTGTATCCAAACCCTAAATAAATTTTAATCTACCGCTGACACAAGAGGTATCAGGAAGTAAGTTGGGAAAAGCATCAGGGGGATAGTATGAAAGAAAAGACGCTTGCCCTTGGTATGACAGGATTCTTAGTTTCTCAGAAACTATTTTATCAGACTCTGCGATGTTCCCTTTCTCCTTCCCAGAAAATTAAAAAAAAAATAAAAGATTGATTTGCATAATCTCTTCTTAGGGGTTGCAACAGATCCTGTTTCTCCCTTCTGGCTCTTAAGGGATCATTATTCTATTTCTTCTTTACAGAGGTTTCTTCCTTAAAGAGACTTTTTCCCTAAGCCCAGCAATATCATAAACCCAGAAAAATCAGGGCCAAGGCAACATGTTAAAGATATCACTGTATGCTGTATTATGGAAATCTACATTTAGGGGATGCCCAGAAGCTTAGCTGTGCCTAGAGAGATGCTACAGAAACAATGCTGTGACATCTTAATGTTGGTGGTCTCACCTTAGACTAAGGATACAATTGATACGACTATCTATCATTCCTGTGCCCGTATACAGATCCTTGGCTAAACAGAGACATTTCAATCGGACTGATGACTCAGAATAGTTTCAGATTCCATTGTCCCTGCCAGTGGAAGTCATAGCTTGCATTTGGTAGGTCAGTCATTCCACTACTGGAAAAGCTGTGCATCTGAGGAAGTATGTATTTCTTTAGGGAATGAACCAACACAATTCCCGTGAGTCTGCATGTGAACCTTTCTGGTGTCTTGTGCTATGCCAGAGGACATTTGCATAAATATGACAAACAATGCAACAGTCAGTTTGAGACAGAAACTGCATGCTGTGCTTCTCAGTTCACCAAAGGCCATATCCTTCACCAGGGATAAATCTCCCAAGGTTTTCCTCAAGAGCTCATGTCAGGACAGCTCAGAATGCCAAACAATAGAAAATTAACAAGGTAACTTTGCCCAAATGACAGGTACAGTTACATTCCTTAAGCTAGTTTTTCCTTTTCAAGCTCACAGGTTAAAAGTGCAAGAGTGTTATGAAATAAACAGGACATGCAGTGTGGCTGAACTAGCAACACTGAGAGAGCATTCATATGGTAAACACAGTGTTGCATGACATGAAGTTTTCTGCATTTGCTGTAAAAACTGCTCGTACTTAGTCCTTTTGCCCTTGTTTGGAGGGGTTGACAATCTGTGCTCAGAAACAATCCAGAACCAAAACAGGGGAAATGCCAAAGGTCCACAATGAGACAGAACAGAGTGTATAGATGTCGGCAATGGACCCTGGGCTTTGACTGATGCCCAGGAATTTCCTAACCTGTGAATATAAGTCAGAGCCAGACATTCTGTGTTACAGTACCCTTGACAGTTTCCCAGAAAGTCCACATTCCCTTTACAACTGGGGTTCAGCAAATCACCACTGGGAAGAGTCAGTCCTGTCCTGAGGAAAAACAGAAGGAGCTGCTGGGGTAAACTGAGGCACAAGTGCAGTGACCTATAAAGGTGCAGAAGATGCACAGTCTGACTTTAAAGCTGAGTTTTGTAACTTTAAGCCTGGTGCTGTATCCAGGGCCATATATCTCTACTGTGCTTATACTACCAGATCCTGCTCAGAAGTTCACCAAAAATTAATAAAAAGATAACTATTGACTTGGTGGTCTTTGGGCATTGTGCTTCAGCTTCATGAATAAGCATCCCAGTTTATTCAGAAATTTCTGCAAAAGATAACAAAAATACCCTATTAATTTTATACTCATTAACTTCTCATAACATGCTTGATTAATTTGTGTATATCTAGAGGATGCTGCCATTAACAAAGCTGACACCCTTTCACTCAGACCAGAATGCTATGGATTGACTGGAGAACTGGCTGGAGGCTGCATGGAGACTTGTGCCTTGTTAATATTTAACTCTGCTAGGAAATGTGTTTCTGAAAACAGAAAAATAATGCTAGTGTGTTTTCCCCTTTCTCCCATTCCCTCCTTGCATTTCCTCCCCTCTGCATTTTTTGTGGAGGAGCTGTAACACTCGTAGATTCTTCTATGGTCATTGCAGAGATGACAAAATCCCCTTTACCAGCAATTAAAGTGGAGCCATGAAGGCAAGCTCAGAGATTTCTCCTCCAACCTTACAGGCAATGCCTTAATGCCCATAGTTTTGCTGCAGAGAAGCTCAGCAAATTCATTAACGCTCCAGAAGTAGGTAATCAATCCCTTCAGGTCAAGATGAGAGGTAATGGTATCAAGGCTTAATAGCAACCCCTCAGCACTTCATCTGGTGTTGGCTTTGGGTTATAAATGACTCTCTGCTGAAGCTAAAGGCCAGGTTTTGTGTGTTTTCTCCCCATTTCACATAATCTTTGATGGTGGTTGGGGCCTTTTTTTGGTGTTGGGGTTTGAGGTTTTTGCTGTTGTTGTTGATCTTTTTTTTTTTTCCCCTTAAAGGGAAAAGCTTCATAAAATGCAAAGAGGCAGAATAATATTCCTTCTGGAAGTAAAGGGACGTCCCACTACAAAACAACCTAACCTCTGACACGCATGCAATACACAAAATAGCTACATGAAATGATAGCATATGTTCAGAATAGAAGTGCTGTGAAAGGTAAAGAAGGGTGCAGAGCACTTCAAACTCTTTTCTGCACCTGAACGCCTGTGGCGACCTTATTCCCAGGAAGCACAATGTGTTTAGGGTTGGAAACCTGCAGAATGGGTAAATTATGAAGGAAACTTCATTTTGTTTCAGCTTGCTGTTCCACCTGCCCTATTGCTGCCTTTAGCATCCTCAATATCCTCTACAGGCCCAGCTCTATTTGTTAGCTGTGAACACATCCCCCCCCCAAAAAAAAACACTTGCAGCTTAAATATGAGAGCTCTTCTTTATATACAAAACAACAATTTTGGTAAAGAGGAGGGTCACATAAGAAATCTCCAGTTTCCTGCTGTGCACTGCTACCAGGTGCAATTTATTTTCAGGGCTACCTGCATTCTCTGGTTAACAATGACTCTGGATTAAAGCTTATTTACTGACTTGCAATATTCAAGCTACTGGTGAAAAAACATGATAAATTACAAGATATCAGGAATTCAACAGAAACAAGTATGAAGTGTCAAAGCACACAATTTCCTTCCAAATAGCTTGGGGCTTCCAGATGAGGCCAGACTGAATGAAAATCCCCCGCCAAAATCTTCAGAAAGCCAGAGCCACAGCCCAGTGCAAGTGCTGTAGGAGGGAAGCAAGTCATGTGAAGACCTGTGCTATGAGGAAAGAAGAGGAGAAGGGCTGTGGAGGAACCAGAGCAGGGTAGATTAAGAGCTGGTGGCAGATGCCCGCCATGGCTGCATTTCAAGGCCACAGCATGGAGGCACAAGAAAATCCTGTAGTTAGTTCTGGGCCCCTCATGACAGGAAAGAGATCAAGGTGTGGAATCCTGTCCAAAGAAGGGCAATGAAGCTGGTGAAAGGTCTGGAGCACAAGTCTTATGAGGAGTGGCCCTGGGAACTGGAGTTGTTTAGCCTGGAGGAGACTGAGGGGAGGCCTTGTCACTCTCCACGACTCCCTGAAAGGAGGTTGTAGCAAGGTGGGAGTTGACCTCTTCGCCCATGTAACAAGAGATAGGAGAAGAGGAAATGGGTTCAAGTTGCAGCAGGGGATGTTTAGATTGGATATTAGGAAAAATTCTTCATGGAGAGTCTTGTTAAGCACTGGAACAGGGTGCCCTGGGAAGTGGTGAAGTCACCATCTCTGTGAGGTATTTAAAAGACGTGTAGATGCAAGGCTTAGAGACACAGTTTAGCGGTGGATCTGGCAGTGCTAGGTTAAGCGTTGGTCTTGACGGTTTCAAAGGTCTTTTCCAACCTAAATGGTCCTATGATTCTGAGCACTGCTGCAGCCCCAGGCCTTTGTAGCCAGCCATGGCAGGGCTGGATGGCTCCCCAAGACATTCCTCCATTTTTCCATCGAGGATGCAGGCTCCTGGCATCCATGTAGCTCTGTCCCAGCAACAGCTACCAGACCAGTGAGAGCAGCTGCTATCCCCATTTAGTGGCTTCCCACATAAAATCTTATCAGCTTGGGAAATACCCTAGATCAACAACACAATGCAGCTGAAATAATTATTATTTTCCAAATGAACCAAACTTGCTGCCCCCAGCTCACTTCCGAGTGGAGAGAACTGCATAGTCAGGGCAAAGGCATTAATTTTATTTTATTTTTCACTTTTTAACCAAATCGAGGGCAACTAAAGTAGGAAGTATCTCCTAAAAAAATCTCAGATGCCCACGAGCTTTGTGGAGTTAGTGGTAGTGTATCAGTAAATAGATGGAGTAAAAAAAATCAATCCAACTTTCAGCTGCTCTAAGCAAAACTGAGGCCATCAAAACCAGAAAAACTTGCACCAAACTCCACAAGTGCTTCCAAAATCGTAGCACGGTAAACAAACGAAACAGCCAGGGCTTAGTTTTACTATCACATCTGCTAATCTGACACCAACATATTTTATTTGTTGTTATTGCTGAGTTACATTACTGTAGTACAAAGCAGAATCAGATCTGAAGATATGGGATTTTTTATAAGACTTGAGGTTTCTTTTTCTTCTTATTTTCTAATCTTTTTGATATCTATTGAAGATTTCACAATGTAGAACCTAGGCAATAAACTGGATCATAGATTAAAATGTGCAATAGCATCAAGAACAGTGGTAATCTCAGTTTACTAGTTCACATAGTAACTTAAATCCCACCTCATCCCTTCTGAAAAAAATGATTCATGCAGATTAAATCTGACAGGATACCATGGGGTAATTTGTGCTGTGGTAGCATGCAATGTACGAGTTTTCAGATAATTTCTCATTTCCAGGGCGTTTGAACATTTAGATTTGAAACTCTGACACAGAGAAAAAAAAAAACATTTAAGAAAAATTGTTTTCTCCCTTTCTGCCTCACCTTTTAAATCACATTTGAAGAAGCGAAGGGACGTGAAGACAGATTGCCATCTATTGGTGTGACCAAGAAATACCATGACTTAAAATTCCCTGGTCAAATGCAACTCGAGTACCTGATTCCCCAAAAATCTAGAGGTACGAACTCCCCATATGTAGCACTTGCTTAAGCACATTAGAAGCTGTCTACAATTTTCCTATCAACTAATTTAATTAAAGAACATATTTAGACAAAATTAGATTTCCCTCTTTTTCTCTTTTCTTTTTTTTTTTTTGTCCCCAAGCAGTATACTTGGATTCTCCAGTCAGGTTAGTTCTGAATGCAGTTAATAGGTACCAGAGATTTTGTACTCTGTTGTTACTTACAGAGGCATTTCAAGCTACATCCTGGCTTTGCAAAACAAACTAAAAATAATTAGAAAACAAAGATCTTGCTTGTAATACCTCCTTTTAGCAGAGGAAATTTAAGTATCTTGGGAAGACACAAGAGTTTACCTTCTTTGCAGAAAAACTTGGAAAGAGGAAGGAGGGGAGAGAGAAAATTAATTTAGGGATTTCAAGGCATACAGACATTTCTTGATAAGCAGGCAGAGGAGAAGTTATATAAAAGAGAGAAGCAGGGAAGGAAGTACAAAGAGAACATGGGAGAAGAGGTGAGGAGACCAGAAGTGGATATTCCATGTTTTTCACCAGCTGTCCCCTCCACCAGACTTTCTGCCACAGAATAAGTGTTTCCCACCTAATCTTCCAATTTCATCGACTCTCAAAGTCAAGAGCAGACAAGCTGATTCACGGATCCACTTGCTTTTAGATCATTTTTCTGTTGTCCTCTTAAAAAGCCATGACACCTTAGCATAATATCCTCCTCCACCCGCAATGTAGAGCATTTTTCCACTCAGCACAGCACCACTGTGTGGGAGCTGGAGGGCTGCAGTACCCATACGCTGTGGGAAGTGCACTCTGAAATGAGGATTCACACTGCAAACTCTGTTACTCAAACTAAGGCCTGATAGACCTCTTTATGTGTGTGTGTGATCTTAGCAAGGAAAAAAATGAAGTGAGAAGACCAGAGGAAGCGGTTTTCTCTTCCTGAGAGCTGCTGCCATCAGCACTGAGCTGATCACATGGAAGAAGAATGGAGCACTTCAGCCCACCAAATACCTCTTCGCTCAGCTCAGGGCTATCGCGTTGTCTCGTAAAAGTCAGTACAGCTCCTTTAGCCCTTGCTCCAAGAAAGATACTGAGATGCTGGAGCATGTCCAAAGAAGGGCAACAAAGCTGGTGAAGGTTCTAGAGCACAAGTCTTATGAGGAGCAGCTGAGAGAACTAGGGTTGTTTAGCCTGGAGAAAAGGAGGCTGAGGGGAGACCTTCTCACTCTTTACAACTGACTGAAAGGAGGTTGTAGTGGGATGGGGATAGGTCTCTTTTCCCAAGTAACAAGTGATAGGACAACAGGAAATGGCCTTAAATTGTGCCAGAGGAGGTTTACATTAGATATTAGGGAAAATTTCTTCATGGGAAGTGTTGTTAACCACTGGAAACAGGCTTCCTAGGTAACTGGTGGAGTCACCATTCTTGGAGGTATTTAAAAGATGTGTAGACGTGGTGTTTTTAGTGACATGGTTTAGTGCTGGACCTGGCATTGCTAGATAGTGGTTGGCCTCGATGATCTTAAAGATCTTTTCCAACCCAAACAATTCTATGATTCTTTGCATCTATTTGACTTGTCACAATTTAGCCCTATTCCAGCAGCAGCCCTTAGTTTCCAACATCACTGTCACTTCTGGGCATCAAACTACTCTCCAAAAGAAACAAAATGGAAATAGCACTTCCCTGTTTTAGGAAAGAGACTTTCCATGGCTGTCAGTTAAAAGTGGCTGGTGTTAGTAATTAAGTAAAGTACCAGGGAGCGGGGCAATAAAGCATCTCAGAGCTATTCACCAAGTAGATTGGTTGATGTTAATGACTCTTTGATCAGTGTGGAAACAGCCTCTGGGGGTATATAACAAACAATATTTCAGAGTTGGAGTGCAGGGAATATCAGATTCCACTGCCATCTGACAAAGCGAGAGATGGGTTCTTTACTATTAAAAACCCACTTTCTAGTGTTGTGAGGTTGCCGTGACGCTGTTTACTAGGAAATAACATATAGCTCTGATATCCTTTTCTTGTGTAAACATTTCTCAGTTACCTGAGTCCCCAAAAGGCAGTTAGTGGTACTGTTACCGTATCAGGTGGTACTGTTATTGTATCAGAAGGCTTAGCTGAACAATAGCATTTGCTCGCTTTGGTACTGTGAAATAAAAAGTTCATCTAAACCACATTATGAGGGGAAAAAAAAAGTAATAATTGCTAACTAAATCATGAAACTAGCTTTATAAAGTAAGAGAGATTAATACACAGAGGAAGAAAAGTCCACCCAGGGATTTTGTTATTGCCAACTGATTTTCAAGGCTTCTTTCAAACCACCTAATAGAGATGCCGAACTTTGTCATCATAACTACTGTGGGACAGAATCTCAAAAAACAGGTGACATCCTAACAAGCAGCTACCCTGTGTTATTGTCCACAACTTCCAGTTCTTGGCTCCATACACAGGGAAGAGAGAAAAATAACCCCAGTGCTTCTGGGGCAAAGCACCCAAATACAGGAGTTATCTTGCAACAGACTGCTTAGGCAACTTGGGAACAGTCAAAATACAGCCCCAAGACACTTTGCTGATGTTTGGCAATAAGAACTTTTTTGTAATCACTGTGAAAGGTGAAGTTTGTGGCAAACCCAGGGTCTGGCTTTGCTATTGATACCAAATTATACCCAGTGCAAGATCACTGGACTTAGACTGCCTCCTTCTTTATCAGCTAATGCCTTTGTGTTAATTCATACAAAGAAATACCTTATTTTTGGAGTCTCTACCTTACTGAACATTCAGTAGTCTTGGCAATAACTTTGAACCATTACCACATCTGTCAGCACTGAAAGTCATCTCATTAATATTATGGAATAACTATTCTTGAGCATTTGAAAGAAATTGTTAAAATGCTCATAATGGGAGTAATAACAGGGTTCTAGAAATAGGCATTGCAGAAGCTGTAAACAGGTGACTTCTGAAACTTTGGAGCCCTGGGAGCTAGTTTAAAAGTTTCTGTGTCAACATGAGATGAATCACATCTTGACTACAGAAGGAGCCTGTGATGGTTCATTCAGATTTGGCCTTCAAATTTATAGCTGCTTCAGTTAGGGCAGGTAAATTACCCTACTTCCACCTCTGCCATTCAATTAGTTCCACAGATTCAGGGGAGTGTGAAACATTTCAGAGTAAGAGCTCCACTGGCATCTTTTAAATTCCTGTCCATACTTTTAAATGTCCATTTTAATGACACTTGTAAAATTTGTTATTCTATGAATACTTCTATGGTAGTTAACACGATGTACACAGCTTATATTGCCATTTCCAGAAAGAAGAATTCCCCCTCCATCTCTGTATATTTTCCCAGCATTTCTGACATGAAATATGCTGTGCAACAGCATCTAAACATTTTCTTTCTACACGATGGGCCACAAGAACATAAGAATGAAATAAAGGCACAAATCCAGAGAGAATCACCATGTGGATATTTATTCTATCAACATTCACTGTAATCTAATTGAGAATGACAGGGGTTTGAAAGAGAGGCTGTGATACAGCTTCTAAAAGCACTGTCTGGAAGTCAAGGAAGGTTTGTCCTTAGCATCAGTTACACATTCTGCCTGAGAAAACTGAGTATGTTCTGCCTTATTTATTCTGGGGCAGTATCTCTCACAATAAAATTAAGATTTCATCAAGTATTGCACTATTTCACATGTGCTCTTCAGTGTTCTAGTTATAGATGGGAAAAACTATAGGATTAATAAAGGTTGATTTCATTGATTATGGATTCAGGAAATGTTGTTTCAAATTTCAGGGCTTGATCTTGCAACTAGTTGCTGTTGAGCTACTGGCTCTAATGCATTGTGGACATAAGGATTGCAAGATCTGATCACTGGTGTGCAAAGTTTCAGCACGGGCTACAGTAAGAGAGAGATCATTATGCAAAATAATGTGAAAGTGTAGCACTAATTACACAAGAGTATTGCCATAATGTAACAGAACCTGCAACAGGCATTCTCCAGTACAGCTAACCCCACAGGTTTTGACTTAGTAATAGCACTGAACAGGAGCCTAAGTCAGCACAGAAAAGTGTGTTGTCAATTTTGGTGCAAATTGGAACAACAGAGTCAACATGATGGGAAGCATTATTGAGAATGCCAGTTCAAGGACTTCCTCTTTCCCAATTTTTGTTTCTCAATTTTTGTCTCTCAAATTTTGTCAAGGTTCCCACTCAGCAGATGTAGCAACGTTTCTTCTCTAAAAAGAGTGGTATGAAAAAATCCAATAGATCTTCCTAATAAGGGAGTTGAATCATATTTTTTTCATCTACCTACTGCATCTTTACATGATACTGACTTGGGATGATGAGAACAGGCTGCTCAGAGAGGTGGTGGAGTCTCCATCTCTGGAAACATCCAAAATCTGCCTGGACACCATCCCGTGCACCTGGCTTTAGGTGATCCTGCTCTTGCATCAGGGTTGGACTAGATGATCTCTCGAGGTCCCTTCCAACCCCTAACATTCTGTAATTCGACGGTATACAAGAAGCAAAGCCAAAGCCTGTTCTCATCCTTATACAGAAACAATGTATAAGCAGTCACCAAAGCTATTTCATACAGTGATATTAGTAACTCTCCTTACAAAAAGAATTTGCCCTTGAATGCCTGTGGTGTTGTCCATTTTTACTTTGTAGGAATTCATTCCACAGCAGAGTCATCGAACAGAGCACATTCCCAGAAGTTTTGTCCTGTGGATAAGTCTAACTTTTCTTACACAATTCCTCTCCATTTCAAATGGCACGTGGTATAATTGCTCCTTTTGCTGTCAGCTCTTGTTTGAAGGAGCACTTATTTCTGATCCCTTCTCCTCTTTATCTGCTTAGGCAGAACCTGTTACAAACAGAGAAAATCTCAAGGACTAATTGTAGTTTTGCACAATATTCTGACTTCCGTGTTGCTGTGCAACCAATTATTACTCAGCATCTGCTATTGTAAGACAGTAAATATTAACCAGTGTTGCGGATCCTACATGCTTTTTCAAAGACCTCAGTCTTTCCTGTAGGAAAGCTCTTTGAACATGACAGGTGGATGACTTGTTAAGGTCTTTTGTACTAAGAAATTAACATTTAAAAAGTAAAAGTAAAAAGGCTTGGTTTGTTAACACATGTGCTACAGGCAAAAATTGAGTACAGCTTTAGGACTTGCAATGCAGCACTGGACAACATACATTTGTGACCATCCTCATGGCATTCTGCTGAAATGTTTCCACTGAGCTTTTAATACCAGTTTGTTATTTCTTAACATCTGGGTCAGATTTAATAGTAATTGTGCATGCTGAAAAAGGCTTGGGGTTTGAGGTTTTGAGGGAGCAAGGAAGGTGGCTTTCAGTGGTGGAATGAGCCTTGAGTCATTCGAAGGGAATCCCCATTCATGACAAATTATTTACTTTCTCCTTTACCTCACTAAAACAGGGCTCAAAAAAATCCTGGACAGTAATTTTGTTCAAGAATTTTGAAAGCAGCTGGCGCAGGATTTGACTGCCTAAATTTAGGCATATAGCACTATTTTTGGACCCACTAGGACATTCAAACACCAGTACGGATCTGCCAGCCGTATCTTTGGGAAGACCCATGTCATTCTTGCTGGACAGAAGTATTTCAGAGTGATCACTGAAAACCAGTGGCCCACATTTGCAATTCTTGGCCATAATGCTGAAACAGGAGTTGCACAGCCATTACAACTTACCAGCAGTGATGAGAAAGACAAGCATCAGTCATCTGAAAAAGAAAAGTTAAAATCCAAGCCTTTAAACTAGTAAGACCAGCAGTAGTTCAAAACTATGGTGGTCACCACTGAAAACTGAAATACAAAAAATACAGCAGCTACAATGTAATTGCCATCAATAATTGTGACAGGTGTTGATCTCCACCTGCTAGAGAAGCTAAATGGCTTATCAATTTTGTTATTATTCAGAAGTAAATTGCATACAAAATGTTCTTACGTGCAGGAGACATTTGATGTCATGTGCTGAAAAACTGAAATTCTGGAACAAATCCTCCCCTTGTCTAAATGGATTTTCTCTGTCCTTCCCTAAATGGAAATTCATTTAATTACACCCAAAGGGAAGTCAATTTTCCCACCCTATATGTATGACACTTTAATTCAAATTCTTTATGTTCCAAAAATATTTCCATCACTCATGTGATGTCCACACCTGGTCACACTCATGTGATATCCACACCTGGTCACAGTAATAGTTGTGGGGCTATTATTACACAAAGCAGACATCTGGGGTGATATGTACTAACTAAGTGTAGATTGCTATGTTTGAACTACTCTCTGTAGGCTTCCTTACAACCCGTGGGAAAAAATAAACACTTTTAGTTGCTATTTTTCTTATGCTAAAATAGGTCAAAAGAACTGAACCTTAGAAATGCCCCTTTCTCTTGACCAGTAACACAGAACTTTAGTAGGTAACTCAAAACTAAATGTCAGCACTGCATATGTCTACAGTTAGACGAGATTAATTCAGTCCCAAGAATAAGGGATGCAGATTATGTTAATGCTTCTTAACAGCAATTACCCTTGTTATGAGAATACGTTCAGCTTAATGTACCTTTGCCTTCAAGCCCATAACAGTCCTGCTATTGCAATATTTCTTCTAGTGGGAAGTAATACACCAGTGATGATATACTGATATTTAATATGACAATTTCTGACAAGAGTTGGATATCAGTTCTGTAACGCCCCTACAAACATATTTTTCAGCATCACAGTTCATCATGTCTACATTAAATATTAGAAGAACAGCATCTGTCTCCTGTTATAGAGAATTAGAGATGTTTAGTTTGGTTCAGATAAAAATGTATGGGTGCATCATGCATAAAAATGCATGAGGGAGCATCAGAAGGATCAAACAGCAGGAAGAGGGCTAGAAGAATGACATAGGTTGATGTCCCTTTAGACAGGAGGTCATCAAGATCCCAGTACATCTCTGTGTTTCTCCCCAGGATACCCAGGCTGGAAAACACAAGACAGTGAGTCAATCCTGATGACTCACAGGTGGGACAGGATGCAGAATTTATAAGGGGAACACAAAAGGCACATCCAAAATCATCAGCCTAAGATGAACCCAGAAGATGTGAAGAGAATCTGGCCTGTTTTGTCCTCTCTGTGACCAAAGAGCATCTCAGTCTGCCAGCCTGCCTACTAGCATCTTGGTGCTCCACGGGTAGACAGACTATACGGATCTACATGTTTTGGTGTTGCATGTGATTGTGGGAATGTATGGATGAATGAATGAAATCAACTTTGTTTTAAAATACAACCATCTTCCCCTCTTTAAGGTCTCCTGCTGAGATCTGCTATGCTTCTCCTACAATGCTGCAGCATTATTGCTGACAAAGTACTTCTCCATCTCTGTCAAAAACCAGCTTCTCATCAGCCTAGACCTGCTGTTTTCTTTCGTATCAGTAAATATCTAAGGGCAGGAATTATTTCACACTACTGTAATACTCAAGACTACATGAGCATTACACCAGATTTTAGCAGGCATAGATAAGAGAAGATTCCAGTCCTGTTCAAGTTTAAATTTCAGACTAGCAGCATGATTAAATTTGCAATCACATTATCTCACCTGGTAGCACTGAAGAGAAAAATGGACAATGACAAACTCTGTCCCAGAAAGCACTGAATTATGTGAGACAGGGTAGTTTACAACCGGTTGTGTTCCACAGCTTTGTGAGTGAACAGGCTGAAATCTGGTATTTATTGTAAGTAAGAAAAATTAATAGTTTGGGTATATTATTCATTCAAAAGAAAAAGAGCCAAGCCCTTTGCTGGCATAAATTGCCACAGCTCTATTGATTTCAAACAAGAGCTGATTTGTATCAGATGAACATCCAAGCCATATTTTATAACATGCCTAGTTTTGATTAATTGTTATTACAGTCCTAAACAGGATTTTTCATTGCTCAATTATTTTCAGCACCATAGATGAAAACAAAAAGAACTGCCTCTGAATATATCACTCTCTAGCCATAAAACAACTAATAATTCTTCACTTAATTTAAAAAACTTTAGATAAATGTTCTCAGTTCATTTGTCTATGAAAAGTGAGCAACCACTTCTCCTACACTTGTTCAGGTTGACTCAATACCATTGTCTGTGTTTAGTTTTCTGATGTTCCTTTCACCTGTGTTAGGCTGTCAGGAATGCTTCCTGAACAGAAAGCTCCACGTTAAAAATCTGGAGAGAACACGAGAGAATACGACTGGTATAGAGGTGACTGCAGGAGTCATCTGAAAAACTCTTAAAATTCTTTGCTGAGAAATACATTAGTACTAGTCATGCAGCAACCTGTGTGTCCATTCTTCTTTTGCTCCTGTCTTTAATTTACATGTCATAATTCTTCCCTAGAAATAATAAAAATCCACCTTATTTGAAATATTGTGATCCCATGTGATACATATTAGATTTTTTTTCTTGATCTGCCCACAGTTTTATTGGTCATACCTTTCCTTCTGTATCAATATAGTAGTAACGTGCTGTATGTTTGGGAAAGTCATGTCTGTAGGCTGTGATTCTACAGATATGTGAGACAGAGGGAAGGAGGAGGGGAAGGAG
>NW_009709697.1:0-1851 GCF_000703405.1 Apaloderma vittatum
GTTGTTTAGCATTTGGCTGTTTTGTTTTCATTCTGTTGTCCTATGTTGCGATCTTCAGGGCTGTGCTGAGGATTCCCTCACAGCAGGGACAGCACAAAGGCTTCTCTACGTGCCTCCCTCACCTGGCCGTGGTCTCCCTGTTTGTCAGCACTGGTATATTTGCTCATCTGAAGCCTCCTTCCAGCTCCTCCATATCTCTGGACCTGGTGGTGTCAGTTCTGTACTCAGTGGTGCCTCCAGCAGTGAATCCCTTCATCTACAGCCTGAGGAACCAGGAGCTCAAGGATGCCCTCAGGAAAATGATGACTGGATATTTAGCAATGAACTGCCTGTTTTCTTCTGCACATAATTTGTAGTGTAACTCAGTGCATCCCCAGCGTGTCTACTGTTATTTTTGTTGTTGTTGATGTTTTCGCACATTTGATAACATTTTCATGCCTTTTCTAATTCAGTGTCTGCTTCTTCCTTTCCGACTGATTCTTTTGTGCCGAGGGTAAGGGGAAGAGAGTCCCGGCACAGCAGCACGGCCAGGGAGCACCAGCGCTTGGTGTATCCAGAGCTGTTCTCTACACTCCTCCCATCTGCTCCTCATCTCCTGTGCTGGGGTAATGCCTGAGGGCTCTGGCAGCTTGGTCCCCATCCTGTGGTGTGATCGTGCTGTGACCGCAGATGGGGACAGCCCATGGGCACCTCTGGCACAGAGTTCATCTTTGTAACAGCATTTCCACCATGAAAGGGGATAGTGTAGTTGCTTAAGGTTTAGGTCTGTCCTAATATTGTTGTCAAGAACATGCCCAGGAAAATGTGTGGGAGAGAAAGCACCAGTGGAAAGTGTGTGAGTGTCCATGGTGGAGGCACACGACATTGTCCTTTCACAGCCAGGCTTCCTGGGAGAGACGTGATGGAGCAGCAGAGCACAGTCTGGTCAGTACCCATGTTTGCAGGGTGCCCAGGGGAAGATGAGCCAAAGCAACGGTCAGCTCACCTCTTTCGAGCTAAACAGACTCGGTTCTGTTGTGCAGCTTTTACTCTCTTCCAAAGAACAGTGTGTCTGTGCAGACAGTGCCTGCTGCTGGAGGGAAGAACGCTGGTGTGTGCAGTCACTGCCAGGGGTGGGGATGCAGAAATGCTCTGGCTTGTCCTGTTCCTGGAGTGACCGAGGCCACTGCTGGATTTTGTGTGCCACGCTGGGGCTGTCAGGAAGGAAAAGGATAACAAGACAGGAAAAGTTTGTACCTCTGGTGAGGAACAGACAGGACTGGTGACCAAAAAGAGGATTTGATTCCATATACATCATGTTCAATATTAATCTGAGGTATCACATGGGTTAATCCAGTGTCTGAGGAGGACTCTGTCCAATTTTTTGCCTTTGATCCTAATCCTGATTTTCCAAATCCAACCCTCATATCAACCTCCCCTCTCCCACTGAGCCTGGGGCTGCCCCAGCGCTCTACATCATCAGTGGGATTCCTGTCACGATGGGAAAATGTGTGTCAATCAGTATTGGGTTTATGTATATGTATGTATGTATATGTGTGTATATATATATGTATATAGCTCATTACTTTTATTTTTTCCTTTATCTGTACTATTATTCTTTTTTAAAATATCTTTTAGTTTTCTTTTCAAATCTCTAAGTCTTTCTGACTTATTCCCTTTTTCCTTCCCCTTTGGGGAGGGAGAGAGCTTAGAGAGCATCTGCCAGTGTTTAGTGGTCATCCCAGACAGAAGCCTTGAAACCTACTCGCAGGCAGGGCAGTGTGAGGAACAGAAAAAGCTGGCTGCTCTCCAAGTACTGCTCAGCAAGAGCTAAAGCACTGGGGCGTTAACAACACTATTTCCAGCACCAAT
>NW_009709697.1:2201-4087 GCF_000703405.1 Apaloderma vittatum
AAGAAACTAATTTCCTACTTCCCATTGGCAGCCACATTTTCACCCATTTCCACGAAAGCGTCATTATTCAGTTTTCAATTCACCTCACTGCCTATTTGTCCATCCTGTGTTGCCCCAGATTCTCAGTGAGGATTTTATGCTCTTGTGAGACCTCACCTTGAATACTGCGTCCAGTTTTGGTGTCCCCACCATGAGAGGGACATGGATCTGTTGGAGCGTGTTCAGACCACAAGGATGATCCAGGGACTGGAGCACCTCTGCTATGAGGACAGGCTGCGGGAGCTGGGATTGGTCAGTCTGGAAAAGAGAAGACTTCGGGGGGACGTAATAGCTGCCTTCCAGTACCTGAAGGGAACATAAAGGAAGGCTGAGGAGGGACTTTTTACAAGAGTGTCCAGCGATAGGACAAGGGGAAATGGGTTTAAGTTGAAAGAGAATAGATTTAGATTAGATCTTCGGAAGAAATTCTTCAGTACAAGGGTGGCAAGACTTTGGAATAAGTTGCCCAGAGATGTTGTGGCTGCCCCCTCCTTTGAGGTGTTCAAGGACAAGGTGGACGGAGCCTTGAGTAGCTTGATCTAGTTGAGAAGCGTCCCTTCCCATGACATGTAGGTTGGCCTAGATGATCTCTGAGGTCCCTTCCAGCCTAGGCCAGTCTATGATTCTATGATTCTATGAAAAGCTTTATTAATATCTAGTATCAAATAAGAATGACATTGGCTTCCCTTATCCGTGCTCTGTCTCTGTGTGTCGGTTGGGGTCTTGCACTTGGAGGGTCATGATATTACGTCATTTTACATGCCAGAAAGATCTGGCCACCTCATAAGCAAGGAAAATGTGAGGGAAGTGCTACCAACTGTGGACATTGCTTGAGAGCAAAGGAAGAGTAGTGGCCTTCGTCCAAGCTCCCTTGCTCTCCACTCTGTTTTGATGTGAAACTCAGACATGGAAGGTGTTAATAGAAACATGTGCTGGGAACAGTTTCTCCACTCTCAGTGTTCACAAGGAATGCATTTTAGAAATAACTGCATAAGTCTGGATTACACAGAGGGAGGGAATGAAAGAATAGCCAATGAGAAACATTCACGAGAATTTAGAGTCACCCCTTAAAAGTCTGAAAATAAGGACCTTTTACAGACCTGTAACATTAAGACTGTTTCCACATGTTTCAACCCCTGCCTAACGTCTTCCTTGGGGGTTTGCTGCAGTTGCCCACCCAGAGCTGGCCACTGCCTCCACGGTAGCTAAAAATGCAAGGTAGCTGAGGCAGCAGGGGCAGCTGAAGATCCCACTTGTGGGGGGATGCAGGACCAATGTCAGCCCTTCTGGAGCATGAGATTGTCACTAGATGGTGTATTGAAGCATCTCGCTTGAGACAGCTCATTTCTCTCCAGAAAGGGAAACCTGAGCAATGTCCAGGGTTAGAGGAGATCACCTCCTGCCTTCACCTACGAGGGAGTCCCATGTGATTTACCCTGCAGCTCATGGAAAATATCTGCTTGAAGATAGTTCTGGAAGGCAGGGATTTTGGAATTAGTGCAGATCTGGCTCTTCAAAAGAGAGCACATCACCCACTGTGTCTCCTGGCTTCACCCTTTGAACCGAGGAACACGACTTCAGCGTGGGACTCGCAGTGCGCAAGGAAAGAGTATGGACAAACAAACAGACAAAGTTCAGGACAGGGAATGTTTGGGGAGGTCTCAGGAGCTGTTATTCAACAAAAACTGTTTTCTGTTGGTCTAAGGTTACCCACTGTGGGAAGCAGGCTTCAGTCAATGTGATGTGGAGTTAATACAGAGGTGAGGAATGTCGATTATTTTTGACTGAACTCCGCCTGCCTTGGTGTTCATTTGTGAACAAATGAAAAACAGACGCCCTTTGTGGTG
>NW_009709697.1:4579-4868 GCF_000703405.1 Apaloderma vittatum
TTTAAACAAGCCTCTGCAGAAGTCAGCAGCAAACCGAGACTCTGAGAGGGTCAGTGGCCCCCCCAGAGGCCATCAGTGAAGATGTCATGGAGGGAATGGACAGAAAAGGGCTTGTCCCTGCGGAACGCTGAGACAGGAATTGAGAGGCACTGCTCAGAGGTGGAAAATCCAACGTGGAGTGTGGCTGTGGAAGTCTTTAATGTGTTTCAGCAAGCAGGATAGCCAAGCTCTGAGCCCCACATGCTGGGAAAGGAGATTCATAACATCACGGGATGCTCGTGGCTCTTCT
>NW_009709698.1:0-4594 GCF_000703405.1 Apaloderma vittatum
TGGTGGTCTCAGAAGTGGGGCGGGCCTTTTTAAAGAAAAAACAAGTTTCATGCCAGTTTCTTACTATTTCAGTCTCTTAAAACTATTGACTGAACACCTTTCTCAGTAATCGTCTCTGCAGAAGAAATAAGAACCTCCATAAGGGCATAACATGTTTGCGGTTACCTTGAATGTCTCTGCAGAAGAAATAAGAACCTCTGTAAGGGCATAACATGTTTGCGGTTACCTTGAAATTCCAGGATGTAAGTCCACGTTCTTAACAGTTGGGGTTTTAATTTGACTTCTGCGTTGCATATACGTGGGCAATATTACTTAGTGTAGCTATGAGATTCTTTGATAGACTCTGAACATGTCTGAAAGCATGTAAGGAGCAACTTTGATCAGAATGATATTTGTCAGTGCTAGCTTAGCACTGAGCCCAAGTTAGTAAATCATTCATATTACCATGTTGTTGAGCCCTTTCTAATAAGTCGTGAGGGCTGACTTTGTTAGCTCAGGATGAAGCCTCTCTTAACAGTGGCTTAACAGTGAGCTTTTGGGTGTGGGTAATAGCAAAAAAAGAAGCATATTAGGTATGGCCAGATAACCATCAAAGATTACAAGAACCTTACTAGAACATGCAGAGATGCAGTCAGGAAGGCTGAGCATCAGCTAGAACGCCGTCAAAGATTACGAGAACCTTGCTAGGACATGCAGAGGTGCAGTCAGGAAGGCTGAGCATCAGCTAGAACTGAAGTTGGCCACAGATGTCCAGAACAAGAGTTCTTCAGAGGCGTGAGCGGGAAGCAGAAGCACAGGAAGATGTACATAGGCCTGTTGCACAACAGGACAGGGAACCAAGTTACTAATAAAGCCAGTAAGACAGAGGTTCTTAGTACCCTCTTTGCTTCTGTGTTTACTGCACCTCAGATCACAGGATCAAGTAGTTGTGACAAGGCGTGTGTCAGCGCAACAGGACAGGGAACCAAGTTGCTAATAAAGCCAGTAAGACAGAAGTTCTTAGTACCCTCTTTGCCTCTGTCTTTACTGCACCTCAGATCACAAGATCAAGTAGTTGTGACAAGGCGTGTGTCAGCCCACCCGTGGTGGAGGAAGAACTGGGCTGTGGCCTCTTGCGAGGGCTCAACTCACATCAGTCTGTGGGCCAGGACAGAGTCCACTGCAGGATGTTAAGAGAAGTGGCTGACGTTGTTGCAAAGCCACTCTCTATAATATCTGAGAAGTCATATCCCTGACAACTGAAAATGGGCAAGTATCATACCCATGTACAAGAAGGGCCCAGAAGAGAACCCAGAGAACTACAGGCCCATTAGACTTACTTTCGTCCCTGGGCAAGTAATTGAAGAGTCCTCCTAGAAACAATTACAAGCCAAATGAAACAGGTGATTGGGAAAAGCCTGCAGCCAAAGGCAAATCATGCCTGACTAACCTCGTCACCTTCTACATCAAAGTAACGTTTTCAGTTGGCCTGGGGAGACCAGTGCACATAATTTACCTTGACTTCAGTGAAGTGTTTGATGCTGTTACCTGACTAACCTCATGACCTTCTACATCAAAGTAACATTTTCAGTTGGCCTGGGGAGAGCAGTGCACGTTATTAACCTTGACTTCAGTGAAGTGTTTGATGCTGTTACCCACATCCTTCTCCTGAACAAACTGGCAAGATACGAACTGGGTGGGTGCGTCTGTGAGATGAGTAGAAAACTGACCAAGAGGCCCCACTCAGAGGGTGGCAATTAGTGTTTTCTAACTTGGGCTGGCAGCCTGTCAGAAGTAGGATCCCTTAGGGATCGATGTGGGACCCGATGCTGTTCATCATCACAAACCATCTAGACAATAGGATCGAACGTGCCTTCACTGAGTTTGCTGGTAACACCAAACTGAGGGGTGAGGTAGACGTGTCAGAAAGGAGAGCAGTCTTACAGAGAGACCTCGACAGGCTAAGCGAGTGGCCTAACAAAGACAGTATGAAGTTTGACAAAAAATGCAAAGTCCTTTGCCTGGGTCAGAATAAGCAAAGAGGCTGGTACAGGCTAGGAGCAGCCTTACTGAAAGGGACTTGGGGTTCCTAATGGACAAACAGACTGAGCAGTGCAGCACTGCAGCAACAAAGGCAAGTTGGATCTTGACCTGCACCGGCAGGGGCATTGCTGGCAGAGGTAAGAGATGTGATCATCTCTCTGTATTCAGGTCTCATCAGGCCACACCTGGAGTATTGTGTCCTGTTCTGATCCCCACAATTCAAAAAAGATGCAGAGAGACTGGAGAGGTTCCAAATGAAGGGCTACAAACATTATCAAAGAGCTGGAGAACCTGTGATATGACAGAAGAGTAAAGGAATTAGATCTTTTCTCCCTGGAAAAGAGAAGGCTCGAGGGGATCTCGTCACAGCTTTCCACTGCTTACAGAATGGCTACAGAGAGAAAGGAGGCTCTTCACAAAAAGCCACATGGAGAAGACAAGGGACTATAGGTGCAAGTTGTACTGGGAGAGGTTTCATCTTGGTATAAGAAATTTTTCACACTGAGAAAAATCAGTCACTGGAACAGCCTTCCCAAGGACATCCTGGAGTCCTCATCACTGGACACTTTCAAGACATGGCTTGAGAGGGTGCTAGATAATCTCATCAAGGCTCCCTTTTCCCTAAAATTTTGGAGCAGATGGTTTTTCAGGTCCCTTACAGTGTTCTCAGTCACTCTTGAACAGTTGCTTGGTTTTTGGAACAAAGCTAAAGCCATGTCCCACAATATGAAACAGTCTCACCTCTCTACAAGGGAAAAACCACTGATAGCTGTTGTCTTACACCTAAAGTACTATTTCATAAGGAAGAATTGGGAACTGATGAGGAACAGCATCTCTGCGATGTGAAAGACAGCAGTTTAGGGGTTGGTGGGTTTGCTTTGAGTTAATACTATAACATGTAAGTACTCCTTTTCAGATGATAGAGATTTTGCAATTTGAAATATGGTTGCTTTCTTAAGCGAAAAAGATTATGATGGAGATTAATTTTACAGTACTTGGGATTTTTTTACATAATTTAATACTTAAGTAGTTTAAAAGGTACAATGTATTCGTAAGACTGCTGTGGCCACACGTTAGCTCTTCTTCAATTTCCTCAAAACCAGCTGTTGCAGGACTTCTTTTCAAACAAGCTGTTGCATAGTCTTCTTTTAAGAGTGTGTATATATATAACTTAAACATCCTGAGTTTCTTATTAAAATAAAAAAAAAATCAGGGTTTATTTTTCTTAACAAAACAGTGAGCAAAAGTCTCTGTTCACTCAGTCACAGGACATGAAGGAGAAACAAATGTTGTGTTAGTCAGGTCTTTATTTTTTGTTATAGAGGAAAGACTTAATTAGTCGTAATATTCCTTAAGGCTTCTGAAAGAAGCTTTATAACCATTGGAAGCCTTATAATACGTAAATTCTAACTGTGCCCATATAACTTCATTTGTAAGGGCACAAAGACAACCAGATGATTGTTAATCTTGTAAACTGTATCGTGCGTCTTAATGTCTGAGAGACACATTAGCTCACGTTTCCTTTTCTCCATCTGTACTGACATTAATGCTGTCATTTTAATTCTGTTCATTTTTAAAACAAATATAAAAGCCTAAAAAACTCTCTTTTAGGTCGTTTAGCTTTTTGCTACGGACAAATGGGACCATATAGTAAACTAACTGCAGGCACAACTAGAAAATAAAAAAGAGCAGCAGTTTTCCTAGAATCACCGAAATGTCTAGGCTGGAAGGGACTTTTAGGGATCATCTGGATCAAACCTGTGTAGAAAGCCACGTGTTAGGTTAGCAATTTAACCCTGTCCTAGCCCTGTTGTGCTGAGACTTTCTAGCAAGGGAGATTCAGCCTCTTCTCTGGGCATGCTGTTCTCATGGTGATTAATTTCTTTTCTTATATCCAACTACAATTTTCCCTAGCATATGTGGTGCGTGCTGTCTTCTGGTCTTCACAGTTCCTTGTGAAAATGGTATCTTCATCTCTTCTCTAACTACCTTTTAGGTATTGGAAGGCTGATTACCCTCCGTGAAACTTCTTTTTGCTTAGGCAGAATGAACCCATGTTCTTCAGCCTTTCTCCAAGCCTCTAATCATAATCCTGGCCCTCTTTTGGACTCTCTTCAGTTTCCCAGTGTCTCTTGAACTGGAAGGGCCAGAACTAGACATGGTATTGCAGACATGGCTTAAAAAGTGCTGAGTGGCTAAATTGTTGCTGATGCAAACGATTTGCCTTTGGTACTGCAAGGATGCTTCGCTGATTCGTTTGGGTTGCTCTCCACCAGAATCCCAAGGTCCTTAGCAGCAGAGCTGAAAAAAGAAAAGCTAACAAGCTAGTCAGACCCAAGACTGTACTGCTACTAAGATTATTCCATCACAGGTGCAAGACTTTGTCTTTGACAAAGCTCATAGCATCCTTCCAGTCTTCATCGGTGCAATCTTCCAACCTGTCAAAGACTATCTGGTGGCTCTTCTTTCCAGCATATCTCTCTCTGCTCCTAGTCATATGCAAAGCTGGGCGGGGTGCATTCACTCCTGGCATCCATATCGCAGAATCACAGAATCGTTGAGGCTGGAAAAG
>NW_009709699.1:0-12382 GCF_000703405.1 Apaloderma vittatum
GTTGAACAGGAACGGTCCCAGCACCGAGCCCCAAGGGACACCACTCGTGACTTGCTGCCAACTGGATTTAACTCCATTGACCACAACTCTTTGGGCCCAGCCATCCAGCCAGTGTTTCAACCAGCAGAGTATGTTCCCATCCAAGCCATGGGCAGCCAGCTTGGCCATAAGGATGTTATAATGCTGTTCCCAAGGAATTATGAAAATTATCAAAATTTACAAGGTAATGCATTTTTATGCAAGTGATTTAGCATGTAGTTTAGCTTGTGTGTCATCATACACTGATGAGATGGCAAATCTAAAAAACTCAGACCTTATCTGGGCACTGTATTTTTTCACATGACCTTGCAATTCCAGTTGTAATGTGGACTGCAGTTGAATGAGAAGGTCATGCAGTGCACAACTGCAATCTACAATTACTCGTAAATCCTAGAAGCAAAAATACATCTACATAACACTTAGAAAGTAATGAATGTAGTGCTTTGCTAGCAGTTCTTACTGCAATTTTTTTGGTTATTAAAACAGAATATATAATTAATCAGAATAAAATTGTCAAAGTTGGGTTTTTTTTAAAAAAAGAGAAATTCAATAAATTGTGAAACTATTGCCTTCTGACTTCAATAATGCTGGCCCTGCAATGGAGCATCTGAGATACACATCAAAGTTTTGTAGCAAGTTCCTTTAAAACAATTGAAAAAAATCATCACAGAGAACAAAACTGCTGCCAACAAAGGGAATTTGAAACATTATAAAACAAAACATTAAAATTAGTAGAAACTGTTAAAATACACTGCCTACAGAGGAGCACTAGCTAGTTTTGCTAGCTTACACAACCATGTGCATTTGCAAGCACCTCTTAAAATGTGATGCAGGAACAGAGCTGGACAGCCATCCTCCCCAGTGCTGCTGTGATTTTCCCTTGGTGAAGTCTCCAACATGACCGCGTGGAACCACACTGTTCTTACCACAGAAAAATTTTCATGGAACAAAGACATCATTATATGATACTATTTTTTAGCAGTGAGAAATGTCAAACCAACCTGGTTTTCATCTGTAGCACTGCAGCCAGTCTAAACTCTGTGTCAACATCATCTGTTAAGCGGTACAGCTAATAGCATTCAACTCCAAACAGACCCAGGCAACCTCCAAAAGACTAACTCCACCCTGCTCCGGCAACCCCGCAACATTTAAACCCACCTCACTGCTGCTGCTCTTGTCAACTTCTGTGCAGCAGCAGGGGAAAAGCTACATCAAAAAGCCACCATTACGGGTGTTTGCCCAGCAGATCAGCCAAACACAGGTTTCCAAGTTTATTCCACTATTGCCCATCATGTAGTAAGGGCGCGGCAGGCCAACAGCAAGCAGGAAAACAAGAGGTCCCACCCATGGGCATGGCAGGCCACCCTGTGCTGGGTCTGGAGCCGTGTGTACATTTGCTCTGCCTCAGAACATCTCCCAGTGGCCAAGAAGCAAACATGCAGGCAAGCTCTAATTTAGCACACATTTTATGCTGGTAGACCTAAAAGACACCCAGTGGTTTGAATTTCATTAGAAGACTTTCACTAAGCAGGCTTAGTAACCTTCTCTTCTAATTGCTTCTAAGGCTGCTACCCATCTACTGGAAAACCTTGCCTTCTGTAGCTACAAAGATGCAATAATGCTTCTGTATACTTGTATGTAAGGTATGTATATTTTTATTATACAGAAGATCATAGCAACACATTTCAAAAATATATGGCTATTTTGGGTATAGTGTAATGTCTTTCCATGCTTTGACCCAATGAAAAATTGTACCAAACTCATTTATCCAGAAATCTAAAATTCAGTAATTTTATAAAATGTCCAGTGTTTGATTTGTTTATACAGTTTCAGTGACTGAAAGAGCTAAATCAAAAATAAATGGGGAAAAAAAATCATAAATGGCAAGATAATGTTCAATTTTCCAGGTATTAAGTGGACTGAATATTGCAATATGATGGCAGTCTGCCAAACCAAGTGAAAGAATCAGTATCTTTTACTAAAAATCTAGCATTGCTAAAGCTAATTTCCGAGTTGATAAAAAAAGCTGCTTTAGAATTGGAAAAAGTTTGTTTCAACCTCTCAGAAGTACTATTCTATTAATAAAATATAAAAAGTTTTCAGCTTGAAATAACTTCTCTGCAGGCAGGCATGCAGCCCTGTAACCCTGAACCAAATCAACTGCCATTTTGAAGAACTGCACTCACAAATCCTCCCAAAATTTGTAATTTCTTTAATGGTTCCTTCAGAATAGAGTACTGATTTAAAAGAAAAGAGTCCTCAAAACATTATTATGTTTTTAGTTGGAGGGGGCATTTTTTGTTTGGTTGTCGTTCTGATTTTTTTTTGGTGGAAGACATTCTTTCAACTGTGCAGCAGCTGAAGCACTTGCTCAACATAGGCAGCTAAAATTGCTCCTCCCAACCAGCTCCAGACAAACTGATTTCCTTCTTTACTCTGTCACTGTGACCACTCTGGGCTGTGGGGATCAGAAGAAAAGCAAAATGCCTTGCTATTACAGCAGCTGGTGGTTGTTACGAGGGCTTGCCCACAGTTCTGTGTCATATGAATGACTACATGTCCTGTACTTTTAGGCAGGAGTCAGAGCTGCCTGGGGTATCCATCTGCAGGCTTTCAAAAGGATGATGTGAAGAACATGCTCTAGTATTGAACACTGTTCACAGGATGAGGATCATTCAAGCAGGACTTCAGGAGGTCTTCAGTCCAATGTGCTTCTCAAAGCGAGGTCAGATACAAGATCAGGGTTTTACCCAGTTGGTACAAGAAAAGCTCCAAGTTGGGAATGGCACAGCCTCTGGGCAACCTTTTCCACTGCTTGCCTTGGTGAAAAGTGGTCTGAATGTTCAATCTGAGCCTCCCTTTTTTGAATTTGCACCCATTGTTTCTCTTCCTCCCATCATACACCATTGTGAAGAGCTGACTCTGCCATCCCTATGAGTGCCAGCAGGGTGCTGGTAGGATTCCACCGCCCTGCTTCTCATGGCTGGGAAGGCAAAGCCACAGTCTCCTCTAAGATGAAATACATTTTGTAATAGGATAAGGAAGAGGGTATTGAAAACTAGAGCTGTGGATGATTTCCAAAGCCAAAAACTTTGGAAATCAGTTCCTTGCTTTTTAAAAGCTGTGAAAATGTCAGAAGTGGAGCTCAGAAGGCCACTATTAGTTTTGACATCTGTGTCTGACTGCCCTAGGTTTGAGCTGAGCTCCATGAAGTGTTTCAGAGGAAAATCTCCTGGCCTTATTTTTCTGATATCTGGACTTATTGCCTGCAAATAACTTGTACACAATTCGTTTACTCAATGTAAGTAATTCCCTTCCCCTTCTCTCCCCCTCATGCCCCCGTTATGCCAGATATCATGACTCAGAGTGGTTAACCACATGGCAGCATTTCAACCCAGGAGGCACTGGGAAAGGTACAAGTGAGTATGTAGATGCTCGTGCAAGAACCCATCACAATTCCTAGATCAATAATGGGTCACCGAAGAAACAGGCATGACAACAGAAAATATATTTAAAATAATGGAGCCTCACTATCTGTACTTACGCAGACGTAAGAATGTTGAAAGGTTGTGCTGGATGAAATGCTCATATGGCACCATATCCAGCAGTGGGTGATTACGGAAATAAAACTGGGTGATTATGTGAAGACAATTTTCTTACTTATCAGCCATCTATAGATTAGGGGTTTAAGAGTTTTGTATCCACCATGTTCAGGGATCTTGACAGATTTCTCATCCATGACCTCTCCAATGCTTTTTGAACTCATGATATTCACAGCACTCTGTGAAAATGAGCTCCACAATCTATTTATGCCATGCATAGAAGAAAACTTTATTTGTTTTAAATCACTTCATGATGGCTGCCCTGCACGTTCTGCAGTTCCCACATGAGAAAATCCAGCAAACACTAGTTTCCTAATTACCTTCGGGCCATTTGTAATTTTATACAGGGCTCTTCCCTCTCTCAGTCATCTCTCACAAGTGGAAGATTTCATTTAGTCACCCCTTCCACAGCAGTCATTCTCTGTCTTGGATCATCTTTGTTACCATTCTTTGTACCTTCACTATATGTTAGACATACTTTAGATGAGCAATCTAGGCATGCACACATATAGTACAGATGAGCTACAGGATTTTACATTTTCTAATATGTTCTAGCATTCTATTTGCCATTACATTCAGGAGAATAGAGTATGGGCCCTAGAATTTTGATATCACTGAGAAAAGACAGTAATTTCCTTAACCTGAAATCCTGAAAACAGTACACATCTACTCTAAAGGTCGATGTCAAGAAAACATGAGGGAAATCCAGACAATGCTAAATGATGTGATCAGATTGTATAAACCGTAAAACTCATTGTTAGTTATTTTACAAGTTTGATGAGGAACCTGTTTGAGTTTGGAACAGTAATAACTTCAGAAAACCACAACACAAAAGACTGCAGACAGATTTCATATAAATGTGCTTTATTGCAGAGGAAGTTACATTATTTACATGCTGCAACACATTACAACATAAATCTATCAAGTATTTCATGGTGGATGCTGTCGGTTGCCAGATAACATTGTTATAACAACCACATTATAAAGTGAAGAGACTTACAGCTTTATATACTCTACAGCTTGGAGTAGCTAAAATGTTAAAAGTCAAAAGGCAGTGTTTTCTCAGGCCTGCCTGTTGTCATATGCATGCAAAAGCCTAAGGAGAGCAAGTATAAAAGTATTGTCTGGTTTCAGGTCTATGATGCCACCAAAGCTGATGATAGGTGTGTACTAATTTATATTTTAAAGCATATAATCTTGCATAAATTATACAAGGCTAATAAGATTGGTATGAATCTAATTATTTATAAACCATGGCTTAGAAATAAAGGAGAAATGCAGCTTGCACATGCATTTAAAAGGACAACCTAGCAAATGTTTGTGACCTTAGGGTTTATTATCTTTTCTCTTAACAGACCTGCTAGATAACATCTTAATTCTAGAGTTGCACTTCTCTTGGCTGAATAATGACAATGAAACTCCAGAAAAAGACAACTAAGCAGTCAAGCCAATATATGCTGGTGGAGAAAAATCTATGAAATACAGAACATCATTTATGTCTAACTTAGTATGTCTTCATTAAGCAATGTTTCTAGCAGCATCATAGTGAAATAGAATAGTTGAATGAAGTTTGGCCCCTCATTTTCATAAGTGCAAAACAATTTAAAGTCCCAATTGAACCTGTAGCCCAAATCTCAGTTGCTAAATAAGCTGGGGAAAGCTTTGTTGCTTTCTAAACAGAAGTTTTCTGACTGTATCAGTCTTAGGAGATGTGACTATGACAAGCCTAAAGAACCGTAACAGATTTTTTTAAGAAGTGAGGGAGAGGGTCAGGATAAAAGAAAACAAAACCAAACAAGAATATACAAGCCAGTGCCTTCCCTGGTAAATCAGTCATCTTTCTTCTGTTTACCCATCCAAGGAATGGACTTTGTTTCTGTGTCTCTAATGCAGCTGCCTTTTACAAAAGAAAGGGAAAAGAAAACGAGCAAGGAATTGTAGATCAATAGTGGCGGCACAAACAGAGTCATGCACGATCCTGCCAGTAATGTAAGGGGCAGTGGTACTGTGCAGACACTTTGCTGACACCGATCTCCTGGCCCTTGGTGTACTTTGCACCCCAATACGGCTGCTGCAGAGCAGGGCAGGGGCAGTGTGTCCTTGTTCAGCCCTGAGGTAGAGGAGGGAGGGAGAGATGAGCAAGGGCACCAGGACTGGCGCCTGCTCCTTGTGACCATCTGTCTCCAAGAGGCAGTGACAATGCACAAACTCCTCCTTTCATGACTCCTCCATGGATGCCCACTACTAACCTCAGTGCCTGGCTCTGACTCCTGTTAGTGAGTCAGGGCAACCTGCAATAAGCTGTCCCCTCCAGCTGCCCTGTCCACACAAACCAGTGCTGAGATGGGTTGCAGGACCTCCATTCAGGGGCAGGAGAAGTGTGAGGTGGTCCCCATGCTCCGCAGGTTTGAAGTTGCGCATCTCTCCACACACAGGGTTAATGTGCTCCCAGAAAGCTGTGTTCCAGGATGAAGTTCTTCCCATGCAGGGAAATGTAGGGTTACTTTCTCTCTGAAGAGCTGATCACTCTGAAGTTGACAGAAAAGTTACTGACAAATTCCATGAGTGTTTGGGAAGGGAGAATCTGGGCACACCAGGTCTAATCTCCACTCTTTTCCACACCAAGCAGAGAGCTGGAATTGGGCTGGGTGTAGGACGCCACTGGCACTGTGTGTGCCAAGTGGGTGTACAGATGTCCAAAGGACCCAGACTGAGATGCCTGACGTCCTTTCACAGGTGAACAGGGATTCTGGGTTGCGAGAGTCCCGGCCAGATGATGTGTGTTGAAGGCAAAGACCAGATCTAGGCTTTAATTACACCCTACAAAGAGGGGTGGGAGAGTCAGACAAGCCTGGGGTAGCAAAGACCTAAGTCAGCATGTCCCCAGGGTGGAACTAAGCACCATCCAGACTAACTAGGTTAGCTGGGGCAGTCCGGCCACTTTAATCTGGACCTAAAAAGCAGAATTTATGAGCTAGGCCAATGTGTTTAGACAGCACATAGACCTGAGTCAACTTGTGTCCAGCTGGCTCAGGTGTCAGCATGTTCTAGGTTTGGGCTTAGCACAGGTAGTAGGAAGATCGGATCCATCTTGAGCTGTCAGTGTAGATATGCCCATAGACTCCTGTCCTTTTAAAGGACAAAAAAAATCCTCCTCATTCCCAGCTTGTCTAAGGCCCTCTGCTCACTGCATTTTGTCTTAAGCCACTTCGTCTATGATGCCACAAAAATCAGTTTATACTACATACGTGTATGTGCATGTGTGTATTAGATATGACATTTCATATATATTAAACATATATAAATATCTATTTTATATATATTATATATATATTAAACAACACATTCTATTCAATCATCCTCATTTCACATTCTTCCACAGAATCCCACCACTTCTCTCAAATTGCACAAGTTCTTTAGGACTGAGCTGGCTTTGTTTTGGACTACTGTACGTATAGCCAATTCTAGTGAATAGCACTTTACTGGTTCTGAATTCAGATGGCTGAGGGCTTTTTATCACTGGTGATGCTCCTCAGAATCTTTATAATATGTCCTCAGGCCCTGATGGTGAACCATCACTAAAACTCACAGTTGTGAATGGGCCATCTATGAATTAAGCTCATATGTAGTTATTACTGAAAATTAGAACTGTATTGAATACTTTTACTGTAAATGTGTGTAAAAATATTTTTTTAAAACAAAATTGAAGTGGAGAGTGGGAGATAGATGCCATCAATTCCATTGCATATATGGGGGAAGAGTAATATTTTGGAGTTCTGTCCTCAATCCGAATTTTTGGAGGCTTGCCAACAGGGATAAACAGTACACCGTTGTTCTATATGAGCTAGCTAATATCTTTGCCAAAGTTGTCTGGTTTTAATAAAATAGGTATTTTTTTCTGGGATATATTCACTGTCATTCTTGTCTGTCTTATTTAGCAGGATATGTTCAGTATGAAATAGTGAACAAGATCATCACCATCGATGTTTAAACTAAGAACTCTGGTTTGTTAGATGATATTTTCCAATTAGTTACTAACAACAGATAAGTTGTCCTAAGACTTACCAGAATACGCAGCTAAGACGACTGAATTTCCACTATTAATAAAGTCTATGACTATTAACAGGGAAGTGCCTAACAAGTAACTTATCGCGTATAAAACCCCTGAATAATACAGTATCAAACTATAAATGTAAATAACAGAGAATAAACAAAAAAAGTTCACTATATAAATCACATGAAAGAAAAAAAATAATCTCCAAAGCCAAAAGGAATTTCCCAATATGAATTACTGCTTCCATAGTCAGAATTACTGCAATTCTATATATAAACCAAAAAAGTCTAGAGTGAGTATTTTAACTTGCAATTAGAAGAAAGTATCCGTGGATTGCATAAATGTATTGTTGTGTCACATAATATCAAAGTTATTAGCAAAAATTATACAATCTGGAATGCTTTAATATGAGACACAACAATGTACTAAAACACACAGTAATAAGAAAATGAGAGCAATCATTATATAAAATGTGTTTTTGGGATGCATTGAGTTAGCAGTGCTATCTAGATTAAGTACGTAAAGTGAAAAGTCGTCATTTTAAAAAGCTGCTCATTGATACCCCTTTCTGCCATCAGGACATTTTCTGTGCCCCACTTCTGCTGGATCTTTAAAGTCCCAAGGGCAAGTTAAAGCCAGTTCTGGCATCCAGAAATAATTCAGTTAAGATCTACACTGTGCGTTTGTTACCACCATATTTTTTTTTCTTTTAAAAGAGAAGTGATTTCACAAAGGCAGGTTTGTTTCATTGACACAGTAAAATCCTTGGAGCAGGGACCATATTCCGGGCACTGCTAATCACATTGTTGGCACTCAACAAATAAATAATAACAACATTAATGATAATTTACTTTGTTTAACTCCTACTTAATTGTAGTGCTGATTTCCTTTATTTAAGTGATGCTCCTTAGGAATTTTCAGATCCTTTTGGCCTAAGTCTCCTCTGTCCTTCCTCTTGTCTTTCTTCTCAGTGTTGCTACTCTCCTCAGTCCAAAAGCCTCTTATTTTCGAGGTGTTGCTGTTTTATTTGCACTTACAGCAGAGGTGTTCGATAAAGCTACACTTCTTTCTGCATTTGGTAAATCTGGTGTATCAAACTCCCAAGGGCAGACTTCTGCTCGAGATGCTAAAGGTTGCTGTAAGTAACTTGGCTTACGGGAGTCAGATGAAAGCACATTTCCCTCAGAAGAGGCATTTTTTTTCTGTTCTGCCAATTTATTGAGGTTTTCCTTTTCTGCTGCCTTCTGGGGAAGCTCCTCCCACTCCCCAGCACAGGTACTAGGTGTATATCTATTAGCATTCTCACACTTCAGCTCAGGGGAGACCTGAGACTTGGAATTTGACTGGTTTTTCTCGTTTTCAAAGACCTGCTGCTGCTCTTGTGCCTCCCGAGTGGCCGCCTCCACCTTCTCTGAGCTCTTTTGATTTGACTGTTGATACCCCTCAGGTGTCTTCAGCTTATGATGAGTCTTCCCTTTTGGCTGGGAAGGGTGGTTTTTCTCTGGCTCTGAGGAAGCAATATACACATGTTTTTGAACTTTAGAGTCAGAAGGCACAGGACCAGGAATTTGATCATACATCTCCCAAGGACAAACTTCTCCTATGTCGAAATTTTCCTTGTACAGAGACTTACCTGCGCCTGTGTCTGTATTTGCAGGTGTTTGACTAACCCTTTGCTGTTTCATAATTCCAGATTTATGGGTTTTCTTTGTTTCCTCAGAGTGGGTAGAGTTCTTCCGGTGGGAATCCTTATGTTCCCCTTTATCGGAGGCCGAGTGCTTTTTGCTGGCCTCCTTACCCTTCTGCTGAGATTTAAGAGATTTGGTGCTTTCTTCGAGACTTTGTGTTTTACCCGTTACTCCCAGAGTCTTTTCCTTGGCACTAGCAATAACACTGAGGGATTTTTGTAACACAGATGTTCTTGGATGCAGAGGCTTCTTATCGGCACTTAGGTTATGTGCACTTACTGATTTGCACACCAAAGGGACCGATTCAGTGGAGACAGCTTCAACTTTTTCAGGAGCATTTTTGGTTAATTCATTACCATTCAAGGAGTCCAGAAGCGAATTCTCAGTGGCTATAACTTCTGCACTTTCTGTAGTTAAGCTATCTGGTTCTTCTGTTTGATCCCTAACATGATCATAAGTGCTGTGGGACTTTTTTAAGGAAAAGACTCTGTTTTTCAAAGTATCTTCTTTTGGCTTTGCAGAACTTGTGGAATCCTGTGGGTTTTTCCTCAGCGTCGCCGTGTTCTTCACAGAACTGTGCTCCATCAGGTCCTTCTCATCCCTGGAGCACTGCCTGGTGACCGTCTCAGGGATTTCTGTAATACGTCGCATTATCGAGCGCCCCAAGCCCTTTTTAGAGCACCTTTTTTTCTGGAGATGTGGGTTATTAGCAATCATCTTTTTCCTTTTATAGATTTCAAGCTGGGCATATAGTTTCTTCAACTCATCCTGCAAAGTGAAGTGAATGGCAAAACTAGTATGTAGAGAGTGAGTACAAATAAGCAGCCTTATGAATACCTAAAAATTACATTAAACTTATTTTACTGCCTTTTTTAATTCTTCAATATGTCATTTCTCCATCAGCTTGAATCCCATCTTTTTCCACTGTAAAATGCACAAATGTGTTACCTTCCACAGCTGTGCATCATAGAGTATGCACAATTCATATATATTCATGCTGTACGTTTCAGATTTCCCAATCACAGAATCACACAGAATCACAGAATGTTAGGGACTGGAAGGGACCTTGAAAGATCATCTAGTCCAATCCCCCCGCCGGAGCAGGAACACCTAGACTATGTTACACAGGAAGGCATCCAGGCGGGTTTTGAATGTCTCCAGAGAAGGAGACTTCACAACCTCCCTGGGCAGCCTTTTCCAGTGTTCTGTTACCCTTACTGAGAAGAAGTTTCTTCTCAAATTTAGGTAGAACCTCTTGTGTTCCAGTTTAAACCCATTACCCCTCGTCCTACCATCGGTTGTCACCGAGAAGAGCCTTGCTCCATCCTCTTGACACTCACCCCTTACATATTTATAAACATTAATTAGGTCACCCCTCAGTCTCCTCTTCTCCAAGCTAAAGAGACCCAGCTCCCTCAGCCTTTCCTCATAAGGGAGATGCTCCACTCCCTTAATCATCTTGGTTGTTCTATGCTGGACTCTCTCCAGCAGTTCCTTACCCTTCTTAAACTGAGGGGCCCAGAACTGGACGCAATATTCCAGATGTGGTCTCACCAGTGCAGAGTAGAGAGGAAGGAGAACCTCTCATGACCTATTAACCATCCCCTTTCTAATACACCCCAGGATGCCATTGGGCTTCCTGGCCACAAGGGCACAGTGCTGGCTCATGGTCATCCTGCTGTCCACCAGGATCCCCAGATCCCTTTCCCCTCCACTGCTCTCGAATAAGTCATTCCCCAACTTATACTGGAACCTGGGGTTGTTCCTATCCAGATGCAAGACCCGACACTTTCCCTTGTTATATTTCATTAAATTTTTCCCCGCCCAACTCTCTAGCCTGTCCAGGTCTCGCTGGATGGCAGCACAGCCTTCTAGCGTGTCAGCCACTCCTCCCAGTGGTGTCATCAGCAAACTTGCTGATAGTACACTCAATTCCCTCATCTAAGTCATTGATGAATATATTGAATAATACTGCTGAATATAGCTGTTCTTTATTCTGGGAACATAGTCCCTTTTATCATGTGAGACAGGAATAAAGTATTTTTTTCTGTTAAACATGCTTTTTAAAATTTTATCTATATAGTTATGTATATGTTACATGCAAATGACAAATCACACTGACACCAAATGCTGTTTGCACTTCAAAATAATTCAAAGAGCCTACGCAAACCGATAAACAGCTCTTGTTGTGGATGATTTCTCCTATTTAGCCTCAAGTATGAGGCTACATATTCCTACAGCTAGGAATGCAGCATCTTTTCACACTAGTGAATGGTCTCCATGAGATTTTACATGACCTGGAACCACAGTCATGGAGAGACCTAAGCTTGCCTGTTTCAGTTGACATCTGCAAAAAAAGTCAAATGGATGCAGTTCAGAGTTTACTCATAGGAAGAAGTGCTGTTCTTGAAAAGAATGATAAAATATTATTTATTGTATAAATATATAATAATGATATACCCGAATATCTTCAGGATCCAAACTATGTTCACTCCATGCTGAATTGATACTGCTGTTCAGATAGGATCCAGATCGACCCATATCAAGCTCATCTTCATAAGCTTCTGTAGCTATATCATCTCTTGGGTTATTGCTTGAATGTGAAAACTGCAATAGGTATTAATAAAAAAAGACGTTGCCATCAGTTCAAAATTTTACATCAATATCACATCAACAGTTTTTATGGCACAATGACCCTTCTATGGATTTGATGTGATTTTCTGAACTCAAAACACTAGCTATAGGAATCATTGCCACAAGTCATGTCCTATAGAATGCTGGTATTGTATGGAAAGAATTTTTATTAATGATGGTTTAACTTGATAAATCTTAGAGATTTGAACAAAGAAAAAAGAACACCACTTATTTTGATGTTTTCTGAATCTCTTTAAATTGCATTTAAATTAAGCTAGTATAGAGACAGACTTCCAGACAGTATTTCCAATTAGGCTGCTAAACCCATAAGATTGTATTTTATATTCTGTAGAGTTTGATAATCC
>NW_009709699.1:12400-37652 GCF_000703405.1 Apaloderma vittatum
TTCTGACTCTGCAAAGAAAGAGATGAGATGGCCAAAAAAAAAGGGGAAAAAAGGAAAAAAAAATAGAAGGGAACAAATAAAAGAGCAGACCGCTTAATTTCTCTCTTCTGTGTTTTAGCAAATGCTCAGATCAAGAGATAGAGAGAGGCTGTTAGCTATGTATTTATTCATGTTGATTCACTCATGTGCAGTTATTATTGTCCACACGGTCATCTGGTCTCAGAACTTTATGAATGGAACTAAGTCTTGTGAATCTTCTCTTAACTCCCTGAATTCTTTGCCACGCTGGAAGAAAAGTCTGCATAGTGTTACACAGATAATTAGCTAAAAATGCAAATGTTGATCAGCAGTTATGAGTTAGCTTCAAAAAGGTGAACAAATATTCTAGATTAGTCTAGAAAGACATATTTGAAGATATGTGATGAAGTACATGAATAGCAGCTTGATTAATCTGAAAGTTTTATGAACTTGAACTGCTTAGTGTCTTTTCTTCATATGCAGCTTTCACTTCTACCATTCTCTTTGAGTCTTGACTTCTTGATTAATATTATCAGTCGTTTCAAAAGCCATTATAAAATTATTTGTTTTGCTGGGCCACTGTCTAAGAAGAAAGCTTCATTCAAATCCTGTGGAGTGGAGCTAGGGACAGGTGGAGCTGCCTGCAGTCCTCCTGCCCCTGGTGAGACTGACATATTGTCGCTTCCCTCCCAGCGCCCGACGGAAGGTGTGCAGCAGTACTTGGAGCTCTGTCTCTTCTCTTCCCTGCCTCCTGTCCAGCTCCACCTTCTCATGTCCACACACATCTTCTTCCCCAGCACCATTCCTGGCTCCACACCACTGGCCATGTCTGTCTTGGTATACAGCATCTGTCAGTCCCAGGCTCTGAGTTGAAAGGGCTCTCCTTTTTCAGCCTGTAACAACTGCCTGTTTTACGTCTCAGCCTCCGTATCTTCTGGCCAGTTTTCACTCCAGTTTTATTTAGCAATCCTCTTTCTCTCTCCTCACCTAAATTCTTCTGATCTCAGCTAACTCTGGCAGAGGTATGGTCACACAAATACCCGAAAAAAGCACTGTTAGGCAGGATTCTTTTCTCCTTGCATTAATCACATCAAAAATTTAAGTACTTTAAACCCATGGAATTCTGAAAGCTGAAAAAAAGAATCTTTGAAAATGTGTAAGAGTTTTTAAAATCAAAAAATACACAGCTTTTTAGGTAACAGCCAAATTTTACATCTTCTCTTTCTATCAGTTGCTTGGTAATTTCATACAGCATTGCTTCTGCACGACAACAAGAGATAGAAGACTCAGATACCTTAGGGATCAGAAGTAGCCCAACAGTGACTGTCACAGTCAAGTGTGTGTGTGCAAAGAACAGCATCAGCATCCAGTCGGACTGAAGTCTTGAAGCAAGAATGAATCTGAAAAAAGAATTCGAGGCTGCAATTCACTGCCTTTTCTCCAGTGCATTAGATTTAACATTTTAAATACTCCTTAGAATTCTTTTGACTGAAAGTGCAAACACAACTGGTTTTGTTCTGTACTGCTTTCAGACAGACTAGAAATTATATCCACATGCTTTACTTATATACCACAATTTCAAAACAACTCAGCAAAAAAACCCCACCCAACCAACAACAAAACAAGCCAGAACAAAATACGAACATCAGACCTTAAAGGATATTGCTTATTTCATCATTCTCACTCTATTTAGTTGATTGTTTGGATGGTTTATATTGTCACAGCTTCTCTAGCCTGAACTGTGTTAGGGCAGTTTACATACCTTAAGGATCTGAACAGATGATATTAGGTTAAGTAAGCACACGTACTATGATAACTTGCAGTGCACTTCAGAAATTAAGTATGTCCATAGATTGCAGCTACAGAGTGTGGCTGATAAGCTATCAAAGAGAGAACTCAACTTAAATGCATTTTAGTGGGGAGCAGAGAAATGGTCTTGACTGCAGGACCACCCAGCTCAGTACTGCAGGGCCCAAGAGCCTTGTGATTTCTAGGAAATGAGTGTTTGAGCCTCCCAAATAAAGCAATTCCTTGCTGAGCTTTTAAAAACAGTGGTAGAATAAGCACCGCAGTTAAAGCTAGCTGGACCATGCCTGGCTTATCTGCTTTAGTGAGCTCCCAAAGATAGAAATGCTAAGAAGTGCAGTGGATGAATGGACGTACCACTGGCTTCTAATTTGCAGGTTTAAAAAATCATTCAGATAGAAATGACATTTGCAACTTATCCAAGTCCACAGATTGCAGATTTTGCAGAAGCTTTTGTTAACTGAAATAGTCTGGCATGAAACACTGGTTAGATGCCATAATAATACAGTTATCATTTCTTGTTCAATACTTTGTAAATAAAATGCTTAATGAAGACAATAAAATATTATAATTATTTCTTACAGTGATGTTATTGAGGTGTGCAGGGACAGGAGGAGACTCAGGCCTGAGGTTTAGCTAACTGATCACAATATGAGAAATACTGAAGATGACACGAGAAACTGCTGAATATAATAAATTACAGAGCAAAAAGTGAACAAAAGTTACAGACAATGGGATTTCACAGGTGGTTAATGGGGAATCACTTGAAAGAAGGTCGAATTCCACAGGTAATTGAAGGGAGCATTGGGGGCCTTCGGGGGAGTAAAACTTGCAATGTCAGTGGTACCGATGTAACCGTATCAGTAACAGCACATGAGGCTGTGATTACCTAGCTAACACCAAATCTGAGTACAGATGTAGCAAAACTGGGACCAATAGGAAAAAAGTAATGAGGGGTGGGGTTTTTATTTTGGAGAAGACAGGGACAGTGACAGAGAGTGGCTAAGGTAGATGAGCTAAGAACAAGCATGGAAGGAGACAGGGGGATAAAAGAGGTTAGTGACATGCAAGTAAGTTGTCACTGACTGACCCCTGTACCTGATCACTGCAATACTTCTTATCTTCTCATTAAATCACTAAAATAATTTAAGAATAATTACAATTGCTAATGACAGAAATCACAGAATGACATAGGCTGGAAGGGACCTTAGAGATCATCTAATCCAACGTCCCTGTCATGGGCAGTATTTGTTTTACTATCATTAAGTAAGGATGTACTTATATAACACAGATTTATACCTTGTTACTAAATGTTTATGTATTTAAAAATCTTGTACTTTACCCCTTGCCTCTTGTTTTTAATAAATTGCCAATTTTTGGGTAACATAGGTAGTCTATGATCATTCACAGTCTTCTGCCTCCCTACTTCTCAGTAATAATAACTGAAAACTACCAAAGCAAAACCATAGCTTCCTATTAGCAGCCTGTGTTAATGAAGAAGGTCTAAAGCATATATATCACTCAGCTCTTAAATGAAATACAGGTCCTGGTTGTTAAGTGGCTGAGTGAATATTTTTAGATAACGTTTAAACAGCACCTCTTTTCTATGGCTACAGTTATTTACAAAATGCCTGTATTTTACCTGCACTTTTTGTCTAATTTCTAAAATGACATTTTTAAACAGCTGCTCACTCCAGCACAAAACTTGAGGTTTTTCTAATAGCATTTATCTGCAGAAAAGGGGAGAACATCATTCTCTTAATGTCTGTGTGATCTCACTCTCTATGCTGTGCACGTGTGTATGTACAATTCATGAGCAAACTTCAGGCTGTACTCATTAGCACTTGGAAGAACCACATCTTGGAAGATCCAAGGTCTCAGTCCATGACTGCGTATAGGGCCCCAAACCCAAGGACAGCTATTAGACTGAGTTAAGGACTGTGTTTGTATTTGAAGGACCTGTGAATGTAGTGTGCTTGTGACAGAGTATATGCTTCACTAGTGAACATCATCAGCTGCAGAGGAGGAACAGGACGAGGCTGTACGCGTTGGACTTGTGCTGGTCCATGGGGGCAGCCACGTGTTGCCTGTGACTGCACCACAGGGGATGTGCTGAGCCTCGACAGCCCTGCAGATGGAAACAGCAGCAGCCACATCCATCAGACAGAGATGGGAGAATGCTCCCAGGTCCTGATACCCACTGGATTTGGTTAAGCCTTAGCTGCCCCAATCCTCCAATTCTCAAATTCTGTGAAGGCTTTTTGCTAGTTTTATGCATGAAACCTTGATGGATTAAGGTATCCACACCATACCCCCAAAAGCCAAAGAGCATTTGTAGTAGCCATTCAGACCTAGCAGAGATGGAGTTTCTATGTGAGTGAGATTTTTTCCATACAAATTTTGGTTTTCTCAGTAATACAAGAGAAAGAGCAATGCAGGATTTTAACACTATGCTTATCTGAGGATAAACATGAATCAAGGAAAACAAAATGCAAACAGTTCAAGTTTTTATTTACTGCTCACATCAATCTTTATACGAGCTTCAGAAGTTTTCAGACTGAATGGCTGTCTTGTAATAGTAGGTGTCCTTCAAGGCTCCAGTGCTTTCAAACTCATGACAATTCAGATATGTCATATAAATCTGAGTCTTACATTTCTGCTCTTTCAGTTACATTCAGAACTTGTCAGGGAAGACACAACCAAAAATCACAAAGTTAACAAAATGTGAACTTCAGAGAGACTGGATTAAGACTTGAGTATACAGAAATGGACATAATCTCAGGAGGGATCATGTACTTCCAGTGCATGCACCTGGGTTGGGGCAATCCTGAGCACAAATACAGGCTGGGTGATAAGTAGATTGAGAGCAGCCCTGCAGAGAAAGGCTTGGGGATACTGGTGGATGAAAAAACTGAATATGAGCCAGCAACCTGTACTTGCAGCCCAGAAAGAAAATTGCATCCTGGGCTGCATCAAAAGAAGTGTGGCCAGCAGGTCGAGGGAGGCGATTCTGCCCCTCAGTTCTCGTGAGACCCCACCTGGGGTACTGTGCTCAGCTCTGGGGCCCCCAGTGTAAGAAAGACATGGACCTGTTGGAGTGAGACCAGAGAAGGGCCATGAAAAGGAGCTGAAGCACCTCCCATGTGAGAGAGTTGAGGTTTGTTCAGCCTGGAGAAGAAAAGGCTTCAGGAAGACCTTATAGCAGCATTCCAGTACTTAAAGAGGTCCTACAGGAAAGCTGGGGAGTGACTCTTTATCAGGGAGTGTAGTGATAGGACAAGGGGTAAAGTTTCAAACAGTTTCAAACTGAAAATGAGGGTGGTGAGACACTGGAACAGAGAGGTGGTGGAAGCCCCATCCCTGGAAGTTTTCAAGGCCAGGCTGGATGGGGCTCTGGGCAGCCTGATCTAGTGGGGGATGTCCCTGCCCATGGCAGGGGGGCTGGAACTAGATGATCTTTGAGGTCCCTTCCAACCCTGACAATTCTATGATTCTATGAAAGAGGATGGATTAAAATTAGATCTAAGGAATAAATTCTTTACTGTGAGGATGGTGAGACACTGCAACAGGTTGCCCAGAGGAGCTATGAATGCCTCATTCCTGGAAGTGTTCAAGGCCAGGTTGGATGGGGTTTTGAGCAACGTGGTCTAGTGGAAAGTGTCCCTGCCAAAGGCAGGCAGTGTGGACCTAGATGATCTTTAAGGTCCTTTCCAATCCATTCTATGATTCTATATGATTCTATGATTTCTTCAACAAACCAGCATGTATCAGACAGAGGGCAAAGAATCAATGCAAAATGCACTTATTTTTTTTAAAGGAACAAAAAGGAAGAACAAAATCAGCAGACCTCAGGCTGAAGGAACAGGATCCTCAGCAGGACAAAATGAAAGACCTAATCCTTTTGTGTCTCCTTCATACGGCATGTATTCAAATGCCACATTTTCCCCTTTTCCCCTCTCTATAATCCAAGATTACTTTCATCCTGTTCTATTGTTATAAGAAACTTGCAGCCCACATAATAGCTCTCTTTATGCATTGAACTATATTTTCTAACATGGCCCAAAATCTGGTTTAGGAACATGAATTAACGGGGGAACAGTTTGACTAAGAAGCTGTTGTATTGGCTATAACCAACTCAGAAGTATTGTAACTCAATTTAATATCTAACAGGAATGAAAAGAAAAATGCTTCCAAAAGAAAAATGCTTCCATCAAATACAGATTGTAAACATTATTTTTGATTATGTTTGTGTTATGGAGTAAAGAAGAACACTTTGAGAGTATGTGGATTTTGAGATATGGGCTTAGGAGATGGCAAAGCAAACAAAAAGTTGCAAGCCTGAAAAAGTTTATAACAATGATAAGGGAAAAGAGTGCCCAGAAAGAATAGAGATGAAAGATTTGCTTTGCTGATGTTTATTCAGAAAAAAGTACACCTCATGGAAGCAAACATCAATGAGAGAGAGAGAATTGTGAGTTCCAAGACAGACCAAGGAACAGAGAAGAGTATTTGAAGACTGTCAGTGTAGATGAGGTCTGTCAGGAGGCAAAGAAATGCATGAGAATGCAAGAGAAGACATGAAAATGCCATAAGAAAAGTCTAAGAAAATCCTAAGAATCTCTTACATTATGAGATGAAATTCATGCTATCTTGCTATTTTGAATTTTCTGGGACCATTCCTTTTTTACAGGGAAAGATATATAGTAACTTTCATGTAGCACTGGCAAAGACCTTCATTTGTTTGTTATTATTCTAATAATTTATAAGTATGAAATGTAGAGCTCATTATAACCTTTATAAGAAACACATCCTTTATATTATTGTTACAGCATCATATGCACAATTTTTTTTATGTCAGCATATAGAACACTATGCTTCACACACAAACCAGTGCAATTACCTTCACAGAGAGCTGCACCTTGCCAATTTGTTACATACCAGGAAAAAGTTCATATAAACCAACATTCTTACCTGCCGTATTTCTAGGTATACAAAGCAGTGAGCAGCATGCAGATCACTGACGACAGAGAGTAGTTTAGCTATGTCTAATTTATCACATATACTGAACTTTGATCCAAGAACATATCAGCTAGCTACACTGAAAAAAACTCTAATTATATAATTACCAAGTTGATTGTATATATTCTTGAATCCTATGGGAACAGTTTTAAGTTTAGTAATCACCTAATTTGCAGAATTAAATATTTATGAGACCTTCCATTATGCATCCTATCCCATTAATCCATTTTAAGTTGCACCACATGAAACCTGACAGATAAATAGTTAATTACTAGATCTACAGATCACTTGCCTAATTGTATGGAATATAGCAGAGATAATGAGCTCATTGTGAACTGCAACAGCCATATAACGTGGCTCATGAAATGCTGATGGGACTGTCCGCACTGCATAGCAGAGATAAACACCCCACAAGAGGAATAAAAATTCAGCTGTGAGAAGAACAAAAAGAAATAATTTGCAATTAGTTTTAATAGGAAAAAGGAAGGAAATTCGAAGTATCTTCTGCATGTGTGAGTCTCTGTGCAAAGACAGCATACACTCATACATGTATATACGTACACACATAGGTATTCAGACTCTTTCAGATATTGTCACTGCACACGATACATTTTTTCAATTTATACACTTTTTTTTTTCCAGATCAGGAACCCTTGCATTCATGGTATTTCAGTTTTTCAGTTGACAAACTTTCATACAATGCTTAATAATGTCTTGCTTGTTTTTCAAATTGGTAATAGAGAAGTTTCACATCACTCAAAATAACAAGTATTTTCATTCATAGCTCTGGTTCTTGTTGTAGAGGCAGATACCAGCACGACTACTAGACTACATGCTTTTTAAGACAATAGTTTCATTTCAAAGGTTTATAACTCAGATATAGCAACACAGTGTGAGTTAAAAAACTCCTCTGTTCATGATAGTTAATACTACTGGTGCCCATAATATGATGAGTCATTTTGGAGGGCCTAATGTAATCTTAACAAATTATGTGTTTCTCTCCATTAGGAGAAAAATGAGTTAGGAATAAAGGAGGAGTAAAGGGTCAGGATCAAGTTCAACTATCCTGGTAGAGCTAACTTATCTGCACCCAGCAGTACTCTGACTTCAGTTTCCAGTAGACAGGCTGCTGTGACATCATTTTGCTTTTGATACAAATTAAATCATTTCATATCCACCTTGAAAAAACTATCTTTCTAGAAAGAAAAAACAACAAACAACAACCAAAAAACCACAGCTTTGCCACATAGCTATGAGTAGAACTGGTGCGTGTGCCTCTTGCCTTGCAGTCTGGGTTGACAATGCCTGGACGTGGTTGAGCCTTCCTAGCAACATGCAATTCCACAATGGATCCCAGCAATGCTGGCACTGCTCCAGACCAGCTTCAGAAATGGAGTGTGACCCTGTTGTTATTCATACACTGCTTTTGCCTTGCTGTATTTTTGCGATACAAAATTAGTTCTTTTTCACACTTGTTTTTGCCAATATATGTTATTATACCATAACCGGAACTGGTGATCAGTGACATCACCCCATGGTAGTGATCAGCAAATTATTACTGGTCTTGTCTGGATATCGACACAAATGCTTGTGAACCCTGTCATTAGCTACAGATTGAAATACAACATCTGCGCTGGATATCTCATGAGAACAGGTCCTCTGCTTCCTCCACTTTTAATAATCCATAACTGTTGTAAATTATCTATATTATACAGTTATAGCATTTCAAAACTTCTAATTTTGCTATGAATCTCAGCTAAAATTGGTTAAGAGGAAAGTCTGGATAAAATGAAAATCAATTCAGTTACATACATCGCTCCGTGCTCCGGTAAGAGTTCAGCTTGAACTCTGAACAACACTTTGCATGTTTCTTACTTTTATAAAAAATAGATGTCCTAGCTTTAAGATCATCATTTTTACTAGAACATATCCTACATAAGCCCAACATTTTTACCAGTTACATAAAACCAAACACCTGAAAACACATAATCCACACATGCTGCTATTTTTGTGTTCTTCCTCATCCAAATTCCAACAAAAATAACCTTTTTGACTTTAATAGTTTGAGTGTCAGTAAGAAAAAAACAAGGTATGAAACTTCTGAGACTGTGTATCAGCCTGGTTTTGAGCTCTACTAAAGCACATTCACAGGTATCTTTCCCACACACTCTCACTGCTTGGACAAACTGACTGCTACTTCCATTTCATTCCTAGATAATTAAGTATGCTTCCAGTGAAGTCTCTTACTCTGGTTTCTTAAAAACACCTACAGAGGAACGTCCTGCCAAGCCATCTTGCTCCTGAAGTCTTCTCTGAGCAAGTGTAATACAAATTTTCTTTCGATGAAATAAGATTAAAGGCTTCTTAACTAATGTTAGCAGTTTTGGTTTTCCTCTTTAAGTATTCTTGCCTTGCATATGCAGAATCATGGCACTGAAATGTATTGCTCTTCAAAGCACTGAAATTTAATGCTTTAATTTATTGCTTTAATTTTATTATTTTATTTTATTAATACGGTTCTGCAGGTATTCCTCAGAACATGCCAGAAAGCCTATTTTCTCTCATTTTGCCTTTCATTGAAAGTTCCCCCAGAGTTAAAAACCAACCCAGCAAAGCTGAACAGATGAACTAATTATGAAATAACAGGCATGCTCCACAAAACTACCTGTCATCCATTCTTCTTTCTCTTCCTCAACTGAAACGAGAAGTGTCCCAAGTCTCTTACTGATTGAAAAGATCAGTTACAAGTGCTAACAGAGGCTGAGAGTTTGAAAAAGTTTGGCTTTAAAGGGTTGAAAATATATGTTTGAAACTCCATATGCTGATGTTATTCCTAGTTAAATTAAAGACTGCGGGGCAGATTTTGGTTATTTTTTTAAAAAAAATCTGCTGTAAGTTTGAAGATTTACAAGAATTATTTTTTTATATCCAGATTTGTATACAAGTATCTCAGAGAACAAATGAAAGTGAAAAGGCCACAGCTCCAAAATAAAAAACAATTTTAATGTGCTGGCGTAACTAGGAATGTAGGTAGCATTTGATGTCCATAGTTGATTAATTATGAAAATTTCACAGTTTTCAGTTTCACAATCATAGTTACAAGGAGTTCCTAAGACAAGAAAAGGAGATTTCAATATATCCATATATGGGGGCATAACAGTATTTTGCACCATTTAATGCACTTTTATAAAGCTTTACATTTAGAGCTGAGCTGGCATTCGTGTCTGCACATAATAATTAGTGTGACATCTAGCACACAACACAAATAGGGAATAGCTTTTAAAACACAAGGTAGAATAACAGAGCTCCTTACTTGCTGAGCTCAATGTTTCAATAAATTCATTAGCAGTAACAAACAAAACAGACTGACAGAAAATGAATTTATTATCTAAACCACTAATTACACAGCTTAAATGTACGATGTAGAAGCTGTGCTTGAAGGAGAAAATCAAGTTCGTATTATTACCTGCAGACTATTAGTGTAATTTTTAACAAAAATCTAAAGGCGTAGAATTTTGTTGTATGACCTTTTTGGTTTCTCAACATAAACCAAGGTGACATGCCAAGGTATTTATTACACCAATGGAAAACACAGCTATAACTGACTGCACACAGAAAATGGAGCACATCTGGCCACCGTGCTGCAAGGCTCTAATGTACCACTCATCTCTGGGGTCTTATTAGTTCAGTCTATGGCACGCTTGCAACTGTTCTGCGCCAAGTACCTTTAATGATTAAAATCTGTGAGATGTGACAGGAAACTTCTATTTGACCTTCTGAATAATTTTCCACTAGAAACCTGGTGTAGAAGAGTGACTTCCTGATCACTGAACGACTGTCTTAGCATACTGCAAACCTGCCAAGACCAAACTCACAGCACACAACCTTGTTCATTTAAGTATAATTTATCATAAGGCTTATGAATTGCCTCAACTTACTTATTAAGCACAAGAACATGAAACACCTTCTTTCCCTCTTCTGAAAAATGATGGAAATTCCTAGAAGAGCAAGCTGTCAACAGTGCTCTGGACAGAAAATGTGAAGTCTTAAAAATCAACATAAAAGAGCTCTGAAGCAGCCTCTCTGTAACAACTCAAACCAACCATTTGGATTTCAAGTGCAGATCTCTGATAGAGAAAAGAGTAAGAAAAGGAACAATTGCTTTAAGGGCATAAATGGATGGAGATACGAATGGAAGGCAAGAGATGTAAAAATATGGCCATATGTACAAAAGAATTAATCTTTAAATACCTCTCTTGCTAGTCATTACGTATTTCTTAGTCATACAGGACTTTATCCGGTCTTTGGACTATATAATCAACCTGTTTAGTCTTATTCTTTGGTGTTAAAATCCCTTCATTGCTCCTTTTGTTAGCAATGCCCGTTATGTTTTCAGAAAATGAAGCATTTTGGAACACTTAGCTTGGTCATACCATACACTGGACCAGACTGATGCCCAATGCCAGCAACTGGTTATAACTAAGAGTGTGCCACGTCTGCTCACCTGGGATTTGTTCAGGCCATTGTTCATATTCTGCATCTTCTGGTAATGAAGGAAAATTATATATGTTCACAGTATGTGATACCTATCTGCTCTATAGCAAAGAACAGACTCAGGGTTGGTATTATTGATTATATCAAACCTCCTCTGAAGATCTGGGTTACTATATTTACTAGGTTTTGTTAAACATGCAATTGTCTCTGCTACAAATTATTCTTTCACATTTAAAGCCAATACAAGGCAAAGCCATGTCCAGAGACAGCCTTTGTAACATTTTCTTTCAGTGTCCATGAGCTGAATTGTGTCATGCCTGTCCAGCCCCCAGCACAAGTAAATTCCCACCTTAATCCTCTCTCATTGCCTGCTCTGCAGATGTCTGTACTTTGCCTGACTGCACTGTACTGTGGAACAACAGTTGATGAACTGAAAGCAGTGATTCAAGTCCCTTTCCTCTCTTTCAAGATCTGGAGAAGTCACTGAGAGCCTCCTTACACTTGAGTAGGTACAGGAAGAGAACACCCACAGATGACAAATGGAGTGAAGGCAGTAAGGGCATGACTTCGGGAGAGTTAAGAAAAAATAGAGCAAAGATCATACAAGGAAACATGAAAAATTGAGAAATATGAAGCTGGATATTTGAACATGGCTTACACACCAGCTCTTAGAAAAGCACTTTATCCTTACTTCTCCAGCTTTGCTGTCTCTAAGACTGGGACAGCATTAAAATAAAAATGCCACATATGCAGCCTTAACTTGCTCTTTTGCACATATACTCTTCTGTTAGCTCTGTTATTTCTCCTACTATTTGGGTGCCAACCTAGACAATTTTTGCTGCAGTTTGCAGCAGAACTAAGCACACAGGGCTGTATTTCTAGCCAGTGAGACCATACATAACATGTTATACACACATTTGACTAAACTCTGTAACTGAGCCAAAGGCGTTACAAAACGGGCACCCAGATTAAACAGACCATATAATTCTAATCTTATTGTGCCTTAGCTGTGGCTGTGTAAAATGGGGATAATGCCACCCTGTCACTGTAAGACGACAGTGGAAATAAATTTACCCATATTTGTGAAGAGCTTAAATCCTAAGCTGCGAGTTTCCTTCCTGTCATGGTCAGGAAAGGAAAGCAAGTTACTCCAGACTCTCCTGGTTGCTTCTCCTATCCTGCCTGAAATGCCTTTCTCTTGTGCTTCTTCAAGTCAGCCTCTCAGTGGAGATGGCTGTGGGATAGAACTGCTGAAAGGAGCTCTTTGGAGCCAGAATACCCATCCCTGTGCTTGCTTGCACTCTGTTGTCCAAAATCTACTTGTAAAAAGATGACACTTCTGAAGGATTAAAGCCCATTTCATGACTCTGTATGATGTCCTATGTCTGAAGACACTCATTTGCTTAAAAAGCACCATTGTAGGTCTAGAGCAGGCCACTGCTCTCCAGAAATGGTGACATGCTCTGCATCCTTCCCTTACACTAATAACAGAAAGCCCATTACAGCTGTGACTTCGTCTAAGTTTATTTGGCATTCTCAACTTTGCACTGTTGACGAAACAGTACTGTACCAACAGTTGCACCATTTTTACCTCAGGTTTTGCACACAAATGACTGATTACCACTGATAACAACACATCTACTTCTCCATCACTCTTCATTTTATCAGACTAATATCTACATTTTAAATCCCCTTTGCTGAAATGAAATGAGCTACGGATCTGGAAGCGTGGCTCTTCCATCCGTTCACTCACCCAGGGTGCCAGCTGGAGCTGAGCACGCACCATTTTAAAACAGGAAAAAAATGGTGTCCTTGATTGCTCCCATGTTGCCAGCCAGCACAGTCTCTTTCTGCCTCACTGTGTCCAATCTCCCACCTAGAGAGTTGCACCATGTCAGAGAAGTTTTTTTCTTTAACTGAAAGGATTTGAAATACATTCAATGAACTGTGATTACATGTATAAGCCTTCAGAGTTGAGTTATTTCTAGCAAATTATAAATTACCAGAGGTTTATCTGTCTCTCTCACTGTATCTCAGCATCATTTTAATTAGCTAGGCACAGCAATACAGAGACCTAAATGCGGAGAAAGAATTAATAGTGTCAAATCCTGACTTTTTTTTTCCTACCAGAACTTCCATGGCCTCTGGCTGTGCAAGGCTGAGAAAGAAGAGTAGGGGTCTATGAGCTGGTGAGGGGGTCAGCACACTCTGACTCCCATACAGCCACAAAACTGCCTTGCAGGTCCACTTGAAGTAACACAAGGGACACGCTGACCCACAGTCTGAAGGCCCCATGGCTTGCGAGTGACCTAGAGATGGCTTTTGCTATCAGTGGAGACATATCCAATGACTTGAGTGTGAGCAACATGCCTAGAAGTCTCACTGCACAAAACCTGAGTCAATGTTCAAGTTTACAAGCTTTAGGAACTCCCCTTATTTCTGCACTTCTCTTAGCCCTTATATGCATGAATCAGAATGATCTACCACGAGCAGCTGAAAGCAAGCTGAGTGTGGGACCTCTTCTTTCACATCTTAGAGAGGATGCAAAAAAAAGGCAATAGTATCCAAAGCACTTGAATAGCTAGGAAGATGTGAAGCAGTATAAAAAGTGGATTCCAAAAGGATGGTGCAAAGAGAAAAGGAAGTCAGAGCATCTTCCAGTCTCTCCCAAAGCCATCTCCTCCCACAGGTGGCTTGCAGAAGTATTTGAATATGGCATTTACCAATACATAAACATGTGGCTAAGGCAACTCAAATATGGTTTTCTTAGCAGAAATACTTTGCAGATAGTGCCTAAATAAAGGCTACAGGATTTCACCTGTCATGTAACAGACATCATGAAAAAGCAACATTACTGCACAGGGTAATGCAACTCAAACTCTTCAACCCAGGGATTCCAGCCCCACTCATTATCTTCATTACTCTTTTCCAGATCTACCATACCTTTTCCAGATCTACCATATCCTAGAGATGAGGGCCATGAAGTTCACACAGTGTTGGTGATGTGGACTTCTAAAGAGGTGTATGCTATGGCAGGAGGAGTCGGTTACAAGGAGGAAAGGGAGCTAAAGGCTCCTTCACAAAATAGGATTCTCTCCCAATTTCTGCTGCAAACATTTTATACAGCCCTGGTCTTATAACTAAGAGTAAGCTTTCCACAACTTAACACTGTTTTTTCATGAGTCAATTTCTGAGTATCTAATGTGAGAGCTGAAGCCAGAGCCTCACCAGTGCTAAATTCTAACAAGTTGTGCTTTCCACGCAGAGAAGGCTACAAACAGTACTCTGAAAAATCAGTCCCTAGATGTCTCAAGATAGACACTCAAAATGGATAGCTAATTCTGACAATTCTGGCTTTAATCATTGTACATCGATACTAAAGAGAACATGGTTTAAAAATGCCCATTTGGAAATAAACAGTTCTTTATCCATTGCATGCTCTGAACAACACACCCGAAATATGGCATAGGGCCACATCAAATGGAGATAACAAAAAGATATAATAATCACTCATTCACTGAATGCAGCAGAGGGCCTGTACAAAATTTAATAAAGGGCCTCATAAGGCTGTATTACAATGCCCTGGCTCAAAACTGTACAAGGAGTCTTAATGCCCAATTTGTCAAGAGCCTGTCCTGGCAACTCATGCTCTCTTTAGATGCGAAGATTATACACGTTAAATATCAACAAATGAACAGCGGGAGGAAATTCTTTTGGGAACAGTCCGAAATACTCGCTTTGCTCCTTCTCCTGGCTGAGGGCATGCAGTAATCACAATGCAGCCTCATGTGTGAAACCCTCTTGATGCCCAAGGCCCAAAGCATGACCCATCGATTAGCGGGCTATGGCAACAGCTCAGGCCAGCTGCGCGGGAGCAGCCCAGCTCCTGCCAGCCAGGAATCAAACAGGTGCCGGGGAAAAATACCTCTCCCTTCACTTAGTTAATACCTATCATTTGTTTCTGGTTTAAATAAAACATTGAAAACCACACACAGAATGCATAAGGACATTTTTAAAAACTACAGGTCAAATCTTATCCATACTGGGTGAACCCTGGCCCTGCTGAAGTCAGGAACATCCACCTGCCAAGATCTCATCTCTGCTTTTTATTTGTGTCTGTGCATGTATGTTTATCCCTCTCCCTGCCTTTCTCTCCTGCCTGGGGCTTTGTTCATTAAACATTATTTTGCTTTTTTTCCACAGTTTCTGGGAAGTTCTTTTAAATCATGTGCTGATATCTGTTTCACTTACAGGATTTTTCCCCCAGGATATTCTTTTAAATCATGTGCTGACATCTGTTTCACTCATCTGTTTTTCCCTCAGGATAGAGAATAATAGTTTGATTTGTGACACCACGAGCCCTCTGGTACCAAAAGTTTATCACTTGTTTTTGTTTTCTAACTTGGAATCTGGCTGTGACAGGTAGAAGTATAAAATGCATTCGGGCCATAAGGAAAAGGCTTTGTGGGTGAGAATTTTCAAGCCCTCAGGACTTTCTCTAAAGTCTCAGATTGTCAGTCATGCCATGGTTTGTCAATGAGACAGATGTCCCAACCTTGAAAGTGAGGGAGAAGGTGAATTGAGTCAGTTTGCAGAGGTAAAAGCCATCCAGCTGGCCTTAGATATTGCTGAACAAGAGAAGTGGCCAGTGCTCTATCTCTGTACTGATTCATGGATGGTGGCAATTGGTTTTTGGGGCTGGTTAAAGAAGTGGAAGCAAAATAACTGGCAGTGCAGAGGTAAACCGATTTGGGCTGCTGCACTGTGGTGAGACATTACTGCCTGGCTAGAGAAATAGTTGTGAAGGTACATTAGGCCGATGCCCACATGCCCAAAAGTCGTGCCGCTGAGGATCATCGACACAAGGAGCAAGTGGATCAGGCTGCTACACTGTTCCAAATGGACTTAGACTAGGAACACAAAGGTGAATAATTTTTAGCTCAGTGGGCCCATGATACTTCAGGACATCAAGGAAGAGATGGAACATATAGATGGGCTTGTAACCAAGGGGTGGATGCTATTGCACAGATTATCCACGATTGTGAAATATGTGCCGAAATCAAGCAAGCTAAGTGATTTGTGGTATGGGGAATGATGGTTAAAATATAGGCATGGGGAGGCCTGCTGGATTGATTACATCACACTTCCTCAAACTCTCCAGGGTAAACATTATGTGCTCACTATGGTGGAAGCAACCCAGATGGCTGGAAACATCGTGCCTCATGCCACTGCCCAAAACACTATCTTGGGCCTTGAAAAGCAGATCTTGTGGCGACACGGCACTCCAGAAAGAATTGAATCAGATAATGGGACTCATTTCAAAAATAATCTTATAGACAACTGGGCCAAAGAACATGGTATTGAGTAGTTATATCATATCCCATATCATGCACCAGCCTCTGGGAAAACTGAATGATACATGGACTGTTAAAAACCATTCTAAAAGCAATGGGAGGCAGAAATTTTAAAAACTGAGACAAGCATTTAGCACACGCCACCTGGTTACTTAGCACCAGAGGATCCACCAGCTGTGCCGGTCCTGCTCATTCAGATCCTTTACATACAGCAGAAGGAGATAAAGTTCCTGTGGTGTATGAAAGGAATTTGTTGGGAAAATCTGTGTGGGTATTTCCTGCTTCAGGCAAAGGCAAACCCATTTGTGGCACTGCTTTTGCTTTAGGACCTCAAACTACTTGGTGGGTGATGATGAAAGATGGCAAAGTCCAATGCGTACCTCAAGGGAATTTAACGCTCTGTGAGAATACTCATTTTAAAACTGCATGATATTGTTACATAATTCTAACAGTATTCAGTAAGAGCTAGCCTCATCGAGTGACATCTAGTAACTTCCTTGAAGTGAACCTACAACCCATGGACATGAACTGTAAGAATCTCAAACCAAGTTTCCTGCCCTGAGAGACTGCTATGATAGATGGAACCCACAATTCTGAACTCAGTGAACTTACTGAACTTTTAGAGAAAAGTAGATCATAAGCTCGTGATCAGTATGATGTAAATAGTATGGAATAAGGGGTGGAATGTTCCAGTTTGAGCTAAATGGAACCAGTTCTGTTCAATGATTTTTCCTTCAGTTCTGTCTCTTCTAAAAGGCTGCACGTTCTGAAGTCAGCAGCATGTTTGTGCAGACAGTGTGGGCTACTGGCAGTGGTAACACCTGATGGTTACAGTTACTGCCTGGCACTGGTATGCAGACAGGCTCTTGCTGATACTTATTCCTGTCCTGACCAAGGCCACTGCTGGCTCTTGTGTGCCACGCTGGGGGTGACGGGTTGTAAGAGGGGTCACAAGGAAGCAAAAGGTTGCATCTCTGGGGAGTAATAGACAGGACAGGTGAGCAACAAGAGTATTCCACTCCATATACATCATACACAGTATAAAACTGAGGGATCACGAGAGTTTAGCTCTTTTGCCTCTTTTCTTCAATGGCTGGCATCCAAAGAGGACTTTGTCCTATCTTCTGCCTTTGATCCTGACCCTGAGTTTCTGAATCCAGCTTCCGTATCCAGCTCCCCTCTGTCTCTGAGCCTGGGACTTTCATGGTGTTGCCTGCTCTGCAGCATCAGCGGTGATTGCTACCGGAGGGGGGAGAGTCAAGTTCGATATCAGATCTACATATGTTTGTATATAGTTCTTTATTTTTATTCCCTTGTTAGTTCTTTTATTATTGTTTTGTTAAAGCTGTTTTAGTTTTCTTTCCTAATCCATAAGTCGCTCTGCCTCATTCCCTTTTCATTTCCATTTAGGGGCAGAGATGCGGTTAGAAAGCGTCTGTCAGTGTTTAGTGGCTGGCCCAGCTCTAACCCTTGACAAAGGCAAGCAACAAATAAGCTACGCACAAGCATCCAACCTCAAGGAAAATACATACTAATTCACCTATCACAGAGTAGAGAGACAATGCTAGACACCTTTGTGTCTAAGTCCCTGCTTCTCTTGCAGAGAGCATCCTGTTAAACATAATGGAAATGTAAATAGAAAACATTCACTGCAATAAAAGCCTCCAGGGATGGACCCTAAGTAGGATGATTAGTATGGAAAATGTTTCATAAATCCTAACTCTAGTAATCTCTGGTAGCATGAAGGATTCATCCCCTTACGACTTTCTAACAGAGCCTTGTTAATTCTCGCTTCACTAATCTGCAATCTTGAAACCTCCCTCTCTGCATTTCAGTAAAGAGTTGACAGACAAATGAAACAGGGAGGTATTCCAGCAAGGGCTACAGGTGACAGAATATATTACAAAATATTCACTAGTTTTATATAAAATACTGTGCATGACTAATTATAATGAAATAACAAGCCTTTCATAAATTACGATCCAGCATTTTTATTTTAGCGTTTTAAATCCAATATCATAATCTATGCATTAATTTATCACAGTGAATCTTTTGCAAGGCTGTTCCCAGTCAATTAAAGGAATAAAAGTGGTTCTGCATTATGGGTATTTCTCTTGAGATATCTCTGAGATGAAGTATCTTATCTAGTTCCTACAGGCTCTAAGCTTTTCAGACTGCAATTAGCAATAAAAATCTTGAAGTGTATGTAAAGACACACACATATATAAAAAATATATATACACACATGTTAGCGTAGACTTGTAGGTGTACATCTCCTGGTACCACTAATGTGGCTGCATAGTTTACTGAAGACTTGCACAAACATAATTCTGCTTATAAGGTGTTCTGGGAAGAAGGCAAAATGATAGAACATAAGAAATTCTGCCCAGTTTTGTTCAGGTTCGAGATCTAACTTTGCCTCTACTGCCCTTGAGTGTATTTTGAAAAACATTAAAAAACCCTCTAGATCTAAATATACCTTTGAAAATGATCCTTGGTTTTGCCAGCACTAAGCAAACAGCAACTTATACAATTTCTTACCAAAAAGGGACCTTTGATCATTATTAGGTATTAAGATCTGAATTGTTAATTCATAAACTACCATAGCTCTAAAATCCAAAGAATAAAAACGTTTGTCATTATGCAACAACTACCACCATCAAAGTTTTAACAACACTACACTGTATTACTGTCTGTGAAATGCAGTAAAATTTTGATGCAAAAGGGGTTAGTGTAGATGACATCATCAGGTCTTCCATATTTAATTCTTTTTTTATTAACTATGCAACATCTCTGGTGGTAGTACTACTCAATTACTGCAGAGTAGAGTTAAATTTTATTAGTATACTCCACCAAAAGGGCCCAAATCGAGATGCATTTCAAAATATCCTCCTTCATAATCCTCTTTGCGTGGTTTATCAGTGAGCATATTATTGACGCACGGGGTACCCGTGTGCCTGACTGCCTCTGAGAGCTTCCATGAAGGAGGGAAGAGCAGAGCACAGGGACACTTTAGAGCCATGTAAAGTCCCTGGTGAAGTTGGCAGCAGTGTTTTGCCCTTTAAAACCGCCATACACTACCACCCACGGGCTTTCTATATGTTACTCAGAGAGAACACTCCTCCTACCCCCAGGTTGCTCCATGGCCCTCATCTGCACTCTCATGTGGAGGAGCCACCATTACCTCTCTCTAATCCCCATCTGCAGAGCTCTGTCAGTGGGCTGCCCATGGCAGAAGCAGCAAAAGGGCAGAAAGGCAAGAATTTATTTCAGATTTCAAAGCACTGATGTACTTGAGATAGTGGGCGGCACATCTGGGCTGTACTAGAAACAAGGGCTCTAGGTGCAGAAGCACCAAAGCTGTCTGGTTATCAGGAGGAAGCACACTGAACCCTGGCATGGGGAATCCACTGTTGGTTACAAAATTAACGAAACAAGAATGAGTCACTCTTCTCCTTGATATGAGTTCTGCAGGGTGTTCTTTTTTAGTTCCTGACTATTCCAAGCGCTGAGAGCATATCTAACAAATACATTCAGTTGGGACATTTCATGTATATTTCCTATTCCTATTACTTTGATACTAATTTCTGTAAGGTTAAGAATGGGTGGTCTGGCAAGTTCTTTGCCTCCTCACACAGGAGAGCTCTGCCCAGTCCTGAGGTGCAGAAGCAAAAATCCCTCATGAATCTAGTCACAATTCCTCACTCTAATAGTGTAGAAGATCTATATACCTTCTGCTTTCGAACATGAAATTTCTTGAGCACCCATCACTTTGGTTACTACAATCCAAGTTACAAACCTTTGAAAGTCATAGAAGTCTCAGTACATTTTAATTATGTTTTACTTCTCAGCCCATTTAAAAACAAATATGCCAATATTTTATTTTCCTAGCAGCTTTTCATATGACATCAGGCAGCCTGATAAAACTTTAAGATACTCTAGAAGAAGAAAAATGAAAGAAATAAAGCAACTAAGCTTTATTTTATAAATTAAAGATAAACTAGAAAATGAACGTACCAACAGCCATCATGTAATCCCAACGGTCTATGAGGCACATATTGAAGATCAGGTGGTCAGATGTTTGCCCTTGGCCAATGAGTGGAATGTTTCTCTCCAAATTTTGGGTTATTGCAGAAGTCCAGCCAACAAGAAACCAAAAGACTATCAGGAGAATAACAGCCAGCATCCTCATCACTCGCCCACCTGTCATGTATGGAATACGCTGAGCAGTTCGGGACAGGAATACCTGCAAAACCCTGAAAAATTCAGACAGTATGGAATTAAGAAGAGCACTAGCAGTGTTGTAGGAATCAGATTTTCATTTTATTTCACTATCAGATTATTAAAAAAAATTATCAACATTCTTTCCTCTGAGTATGTACAAGAGTGAAATTTGAAACGTTATTACTTTCATATCCATCGTATTTAAACGGAACTGATTGCTGCCCAGAGTGTGCTACACAGCAATAATAGAAAATATTAGCTATGCTTATGTTAGAGACAGGCATTCACATGTTTTGTTGTCAAGCTGTTTTGTACCTTCCAATTCCCAGTGGAAGAATTCTGTCTTTGGAACAGGGAAGGTCATTTCCATAAAACAGCAACCACGTGTGTGAGATTTCATTTTGTTTTGATGCTGCACGTCTGCTCATCCTTAATCATTCTACTTCCAGAGGGAAAAAAAAAAAAAAGCACTTCTTGGATACTTTTGCCATTGACTTTGATGCTTCTGAGACAATAACCTACTCCTCAGAAATAACTGTAGAAGGCACTATTTTAATTAAGTCGTTTGTGATTTTTTTAGCAGTAACAACATGTTTTTCAAACTGAGACAGAACCATCACAAGAAAAGCCACATCCTATGTCAGAGACATATACCAGTTAACAGCTGCTGAATTTGTAACACTCATTTTAAAAATATTTGCAAATACTATTAGGATATGTTTTCCCTCATCAAGCATTCAGGGAAATACCACCTGCATCTCCTACCCATCACCACCAGTTAAAGCAGAAAAAAAGTCCTGCTGGGAACATGACGGCAACAAAAATTTTAGGAAATCACCTTGGGAAGAGTGAGTAGTTTGACTCTTGACATAGCACAGAATATGCCTTTGTGTTGCCTGCAGCATGGGATCTGCCAGAAGCATCTAAATTTCTCCTAATGTTTTCCTATGAGAAAAGGAGACTGCAGGGGCTGACATTGCAGTGCTCCTGCCTTGACCCTGCCAAGCTACCAAGGCTAGGCAGCGAGGAAAGGCTATCACAGATGTTTTCAGGTATCCAAACCTTTAAAAGCGGATGGGTTGAAGTTTAAAGGCTATTTTAGAGATTAGAGTGAGGAGTCTTTGAAAGTGGTGAGCTGTTTCAGTGGTTTTGTCCTCAAAACCACAGTCGTTCCTGATTCCCAAACATGAACATGTTCAATGAATACTCTTGATATCCACGAAGGGAAAAATTATTACTGAGGTTTAGTGAACTTGATTTTTTTCAGAAAGTTGAGTTTTTAAATGTCCTTGACAGCTGTCAAGTTTTTTCAGTGTCCCAAGCACCAAGCCAACTCCCAAGCTCTTCCATGGCCAGAACCGCCTATCCAGAAAAAAGAAGAATCACACTCCAGATTAATATTTATGCTTGTATTTGTCTAAGAGAAGGCAGAGGCAACTGGTGTTGCCTCTCAAACAAATAATAGAGCAGTGTCACTTAAGGCAGAAGCGCAGAAGCTTTTCCACATCCATAAAATGAATCATCATTTGACTACAAACACAGCCTTCACAGTGTGCATTAGGTGAAGTCAGAGATCTGAATATGTTCAACATTATTCATCTGTTTCCCTTCCAACAGCTCCTCTGCAGGGAGTCACAGTTCTTGATCTTTCCATGTTTGATAGATGTTCTGCTCTCCTTTTGCAGATGCTAAGTGTTTTATGTTGGAAGCAGCTTCCCAAAGACTTCAGGCAGGATAGACAGAAAACTCCACGGAGACAAGCCAGGCGACATCCCTCCATGTTGCTCAGCTGCAGCACTACTGTTCCTGGGCAGCACTGGTAAATCCTTGGTTTCAGAACACTAAAAATCAGTAAGTGAAGGCTTTCCTCCTCCCTGTTATGAATGCTAATCAATACTCACCTTCTTTGAAGGGAAGGAAAAGGTATTCTTTTTGTAGTAAACTGGAAAGCATCACCTTTGCACAGCTGTAGTTTGTGATTTGAGAAGAATCTCATTGTATGTGTTTATGAAGTTTTAAGGATTACAGAACTCATACAACCCAGCTGAATTTTTTTTTTTTTGCAGTTTGGGTCTCCAAAGTCAATTCTTGGTGCTTCTACTGAAAGCAACATGTATGGCTTTTCTGGACATAACAAGGGAGGACCCACTACATTTTTTCCAGTATTAGCTCATTAACTCCTGACTGTGAGACAGCCTTCTAAGGGATAAAGGTGGGCTGCTGTCAATACTGTTATTGATCTAAGCACAGTGAAACAAGTAACATTTTGTAGCACAGCAGGCAAAATCCCTCCAATTCGGATCAAACCACATTTATTTTTTTCCCTTCTTTTTCACAAAAATATGTGTTCACCACCACCATTTCTACCTTGGACACATAGGTGTACATGTAATCCAACCTTTACAATTTTTTTTCCTTCAAAAATTCTTTTTCTGAGAGGATGTAAGTAAAGTTGGGTTAGATTTGTAGTGCTGAAAATCTCCTTTCCAGATGCTGGCAGAAAAGTGTCCAGGAGTCTCCCTTCCCAAGCACATGCCTACTCACCAGGCTGGAGGGTCCTTCTCCTTCCTGTACCTCTTACATACTACCAAAGTTCACCATAAAAAAAAAATTGAATTGCTGCAGTATGAGACCAAATTGTCTCTGCCAACACATACTGATGACTGGTACCTTCCATCAGAAAACTGGGCAGTTCTCAGTTCAAATCCTTGCCCTGACTTCACGGTAGACGATGCTCAGTCCTGCTGTTCTATATCTGTATATGGGGTTGAACTAGCTGTTGAACAAATGAGAGAGTTTTCTTACAGAGAAGTAAGAAGTGGAGCTGGTGGGCTGCACCTGCACTGGGAAATTAAGTATGTCCAGGTTTGTCCCTCGCACTGATGCCAGCTGGTACGGAATAGCCAGCAACTGTACTATTACCTTCCAACACAGGGTGGCTGCAAGCAAGCTGCCCACTGCAATGGCCTGCGCCAACTCCTGAACCATGCTGGGAAATGGCTTGGAGGCACAGCCAAGGGCAGGCCAGGGACCACTAAAACAATTCAGAGGACAAATGATTGAGTTCCATCATCCAGGAATGTTCTCTGGTGCTACTTAATACATGAATATAGATGTAGCCCTGGATCTAACCTCCTGAGCAAATTAATGTTTAGTTATGAGCATCGAGTAAGGCAATACCAATTGGAAAGACTCCTTCTCTTGCCCTGTCTACCCCTAAAATGCCTGGTAGCACCAGGCAGTGCCCTGGTAGAAGCTTAGGGCACTGTTTGAGACATAGGCCTCTGGTCTAAGACAGAAGAGGAAACTTAACCATCTTTCTCATCATCTTCTAGCTTTTCTCCCAGCTAAAACCATTCAGCATATGCAACCTGCTTTTATGTGCTGGGTAATCAATCCACTTTTATGTTGGCAATCAAACCACCATTTTGAGTGACTTGTCATCAGCTCTGTTTACAGGCAGATCAGACAGAACATTGCAATGTGCTCAACTTGCTTTGCTGGAAGACGCAGCTGCCTTCAAACAAAGCTTTGACCCATGGAGAGCTACAGGCAGCATTAAAGCTGATATGCAATGGCCATCCCTTTTAAAGAGTAAACAGAAGGCACAGCACAGGTTGAATAAACTGCCTGGAGCCCACCGCGAGTAACTCCCAACTCTGCCAGCTGCACCACCAAGTCTGGGGAGAATTAAGCTATATGGTCTAAGGGATTTTGGGGGAGGGGGGCTGGCTCCATGTAAATGAACAGGGGGAAGACTTGGTTGCAAACACTGAGAACTGAGAGTCAAGGAAAGCTGAGCAGCTAGGAGGAGAAGCAATACTGCAACTGGATCTGAAGCAGAAGGAAAGGGTGTACTGGGTCACAGGACTGGCTGGGATCATCAGCTTGGAAACAGCAAGCAAAGCACGTGGCTGCTGCTCTGGAAGTTAGATCCTGAGATGTAATGTGTAATCTTAGAAAGTAAATAAAACCATATTAAATTTTCAAGTGATATCAATAATCTGTCCTATGAACCAAAAACATGGCCCCCAAACTATCTGCAGACTGCACAAGTGGTAGGAACAACAGGTGGAGGATACTGTTTTGACAGCAATGACCAGGCACAATTTGTTTATTTTTTATTTCTAGCATCTGTCACATTGTGGCTCTACTGAGTCACCTTGTCAAACTGTTCTGTTCGAGACTGATGACTTTTATTGTGATATGAAAGTTACATGAGAAGGACAATGGGTGAAGCTCTTATGAAGTATATTGCTCTCCTGTGGTGCAGGGATTATGTCTTACCTGCTTCTTCTGTAGTAACAGTAAACATGTGTCTTGGGTTACAATATGTA
>NW_009709700.1:0-14078 GCF_000703405.1 Apaloderma vittatum
TCGTACATCCCAGCACTGCCTGCGTGCTCGAGTGCAGCCTGGCTTTCCATGCGGACACTTGCTTACGCAATCCAAGCTGCTGGGTCTTGGTTTTAACCTTAATTAATTTAGTTAAATCTAACTAAAATGGCCTCATTTTCCCTCGGAGCACAGGAAAAGCCCCGACTGACAGGATGTACTGCGTCTTGGAGGAGAACTCGCCACTGACCCATATACCACAAGGTCCTGCACTACACCAGCTGCTACAGCCTCGGTCCCATCGGTGTCCACGTACCGAGCTCCAGTGACCAGGCTGGGCACGGGAGAGCGAGGGATCCCCCTCCCCACGTCCCGGAGCCACCCCACCGCCCCCGCTGCAGATCCCTCTTGGTGCAGGGAGCAATGCAAGCGGTCCAAGAGCTGCTGTGCAAGCCTGTATTCCTGTGGTGCTCCTATTCATAAATCTCCTTCTTCCCTAAATATCCTCATGGCAAATAAGCATGATGGCTAAGAAAACCAAGCCTCAGGAATCGTGAAAACCTACACGCCAATAACTTATGTTCTAACATTTTACTAATACAGTTCACAAATAGATCACAGACAACATAAGGGACATTCATAATTCCAGCACACCTCTGCATATGGAAAGCTGAAGTTTGCAGCCTTTAAAGTCACCACCATGGGAGCTTTTCTGCTCTGCTTCCTGAGCATTCCCTTGCTAAGCTGGGAAGACTGAATTCTCCTTCATGTTGTGGCTTTATTAAGGGTATACTGAGGCTTTACACAACCCTGGCACCCACTCCGAGGTCCCTTTACACTGCTAGAGCAGCACAATGCAGCCAGCACAAGCATAAATGAAAATCAGGCCCCAGAGGTCTTTTCTCCCTGCAGTGCAGACTTACAACTCCCATTACACATTTGCATTAAGGGCTGCAACCCTCCATAAAATACACTCACAAACTTAAAACACATTAGAGACTAGCTAGACTCAGCACGTAGAGGGGGATTCTGCTGAGAATATTTGTCCTCAAGTGTGACACAATAAAAATTTATAGGAATGGAGGACTGCAAGGGATCACCAGTTTCACAGAGATTGAAATCTCGGGTAGGAAGGGAAGGGTGTTCTCCAACAAAGGCAGCCACAGCAAAAGTCTCTTCTATGCCTTTTCAGAAAGAACATCATTTATTAATTAGCCTTAATAAACAGGCAGGAAAGAGAGCAGGGTTACCTGAATCAGGGATTTCTGTATCTTCTGCAGGGTTTTGCTTCTCTTACTTTGCCCTAGGTCTCATCGTTCATAGGAAGGTGAAATGACTGTGATGTGACACCAAGTTATAACTGATGGCTGCATGCTACATGTAGCAAACAATGAAGGGTCTGGTCCGTATTTGATAATATAACCAATAAATAGGACAGAGAATGGAATAATGGACATCAAATGTATAAATCTGCTACTAATAGGACCTTCATGTTTTAGTTGGGGCTGCTTGGTTAAGACTCCCAGCACTGGTTGCCAGCCTCTCCCTCTGCAGACCTAGATGTGAACCTGGCCAGTGGCTGAGCACAGGGTTGCAGCCAAACCGCTTGGATGTGTGTTATGTTGGGGTCGAATGTGCCAGCTTGCCCCAATAATACGGACGAGCTGTACTTGTATTGCTGCCCTTCTCTTCTTTTCCTGCTCCATCTCCCTCAGCTTGGTATCACAAGTCATACTGCTCCTCCAGACAGAGGGTGTTTTATAAAACATACTGGCATGGCTGTGGATGGTCCAAAACCATTTCTGGCTTGGGTGGGAGGCACGAGTCAGTTTTATGGGCAGTGGCACACCAGTGAAATGGAGAAATTTGGCCTGCTGCAGGCTGACATAATTCACTGTTTTATGAAAAAAAAATCACTTCTCTGAAAGCTTCCTGGTGGCATGGGGTAAGCAATGACAAACAGCCATGGCAACGACTGAAATGATGAATATAATGTAACAGAAACCGCTGCAAAGATTTAAAGCAGTTTTGCATGGCTGTGGCTTAAAGCTGGAGCTGGGAGGACTCTGCAGGCAAAAGCCCACCTTCGTGTGAGGGACCAAGTGCTCACATACCCATGTTGTGGGCAGGCGAGCTGGGGCAGTGCTGCACAGCGAGAGCTGTGAGCTCTCACACACAGACAGTTGCGGGCACTGAGGTGAGCTCACTCCCTGTCTAAGGTTGAGACCAGCGACGGCATCCACCTCCTTACCTGGTATCTGTCCGAGTGATGGATGTCATCTGAGGAGTGGGGTGATGCTGTCGGAGATTCTCCTTCCCGCTTGATTGAGGCCGACAACAAAATTGACTGCGAGAGAAAGGAGAAATTCATGCTGTGAGCGTTGCCAAGATCTCTCTGCCCCTCGCTAAGCTGTCCTCAAAGCCGCGGAGAGTCGGGCTGTGGGGCCGTGCTGGGATGGGTTGTGGGCTCGCTCTGCTCTTCCCATGGGACCCTGCCCCGCAAGAGGACCGGGCTGCAGGGTCTATCAAAGCGCAAATGCATCAGGCAATAAAGGGATGGTCGTTTTTGGCCACAAGTCTGGTGGCTGGGGGCAGAGTGAGTTCCTGCTGGAAATGATACGTGATGACCACACCAGAAATTCACAGGGTAAGGCGGAGGCGCGCTGATGTGAAGCGGTGCTTATGTGCCCTCGCCCACCCCTCGAAGTGCCACTAAATCTCTCAACAGCTTTGTAAACTGCACTAAAGCTCTCGGCACCTTTGTGGCGCAGCTACCTCTTCCTTCTGTAATGATGCTATTTATTTTAATAAGTAGCACAGAAGAGAAAAAGGGCCTTTTAGAAGGTTAAAAAGATCAGTGATATTTGAGACCTAAGAAATCACTGATAAACTTCAAGTCAATAGTAGGTAAGTCTAAATTCTACACACAGTGAACTCTAGTGAGAAAATTACTGCAGGAGTTTGACAGCATCTAAAAAAATGTACACCGAGTTGCAAGTGAACTTTATTATTAGAAGAATTTGAGGAAAAAATGCAATTTAAAATTCTAATTGAAAATATAAATTAGCTGAGCGAGGCTAAATATAGCCCAATACGTCGTAAAAAATGTACACTGGAAATGCAGCTCTCCAGATGTTTGTTTCTGAGAATCAGCTGGCAAGATTTGACAATAAATGACTGCTCGGAGATGTGTATGTTTGCGAAGGGAAGTGTAGATATCATCTGAATTGGACAGGTCAAGTGTGGTGACAACATTATTAAAAAGCATAATACCTTGGAGAAAGGCAAGTATTCCAGAAACATTTGCCTCTGGGCTGAAATGAAACGTGAAAAAAAATGTGCATTTTTCAGAAAGATATGAGCAAGTGGAAAAATGACTCAGCATACAAATCAGTTCAGTCAGCAGGATGCGATCCCCTGGGCTCGGACAGCTCTCCTGGCAAGAAAAGCACGGTCAGCGTGGACGCAGAGGGAGGGCAGGCTTGGGATGGAGGCAGGGGAGGAGGATTTGGGGTGCTGGGTTCAACCCCATGGGCATGAGCTGCCAGCCTTGCCATGAGGGCAAGAGCCACGTTCCTGGGAGTTGTCTGCTGGGGTGCTCAGTTATTTCCCAGGCATGGTCCCTTCTGCTAAAGCTGAGGGTTGTGCTGGCCACGTGTCGGGGCTGGCAATCTCCTCTGCTCAGCCTGATGGGGATGCCAGTGCAGGGGGAGCCCACGAGACTGGGGACACCCAGTGAGGACTGCTTTGAGAGACTGGCCTCTGCTGCCCAGGAGAGAGACGGGCCGAGCTGGGGGTTCTTCTGCCTTACATGTTGGCCAAACCCAACTGGTGATCAGTTTTGGTGATTGGCTCATTTATTTCTGCAGAAGCCCTCTGATAACAAAGCAGAGGGCAGACTGTGAACTCCTGCTGTTGTTTGGTTTCTTTATTTTCTAAAGGGAGAACAAGGACCATTTCTGAAGAAGCAGGATTGTGCCTGTCCGATAAAAGGGAAGGACGGAGGTTCAAAGCCTTCAGGTGTGACTCAGAACAACGGCCCTGATTGCAGCTACACTAGTGCCCTTTCCCTCCACCCTGGAGCTGGGAGGGTTAAATCTGTTTTGTCTTCCAATGTATTCTGGAGAAGGGGAAAAAATACCCATCTCCCCATTCCTTGGCGACAGACAGACAAACCCTCCCCGCCTCCAGCTTCCCCCCTCCACTCCTGGTAGCTCTAATCCAATATTATTATGTGAAAAATGGCTGGGCTAGCTATGGAGACAGTAAATTAAACGTTATGTATTAGTTTTTAGCGTGTGGTCCCAGGAAGAACGCCGGCCCCATTTATTCCACAAACCTCCTGAGCACCATGGCGATGACCTCTGGAAAAACGCAGGGCTAAACTAATCCCAAAGATGTCAATCTCAAAGCCTCTTCTACATACACTTGCAGTTTAGATTAATAAACTGTCTATTTTTAAATTGTGTGCAAGCACTTCAATTCTAAATACCTCACCGGCATGTTAAACACAGCGTTAGAGATGCCAAGTCACACTTCCCCTTCACTCTTCGGAAACTTGACTTCATTTGTTTTTCTCATTTCCGTGTGCCGTGCCAGACTTTGCCTTTCAGGCAGCCATGGGGGCAGGCAGGGATGCAGTCTGAGGGGCTGAGGGATTAGGAAAGGCATTCACCCTCCGGGTGACTTTCATTTCCACATTAGGCCAGGCTCTCTGTCATCCCTGTTTTGGCCTCTTTTATCCCAAATTGTCATGTTTGGGCTGTTTTCCAATGGCTAAGCGTTGAGGGTGTCTGGCTCTGCTCACTCCCACCCAGTTCTTGGCAAGTGGGGAAGGGGCAGCGATACAATCCCCATCCCTCTCTCAACCAGCATCTAGGAAGATGCCTGTGGAGGGAAAAGGCAGCTTCCTATATGTCCTCCCAGCCCCTGTGCGTGCCCAAGCTGCAGGGCAGACCTAAATTCTGGCATCCCACGCCGAAAACGTGGCGCTGAGTGCTCTATGTGCAGACCGGGGTGCTGTACGGCTCCCTGCCTTGAGGACCATCTGCTTTGGCATGGTGGGAACAAGCCTTGCTGCTTAGATGTCCCTTTTCCCCTGGGGAAAGGCCACCAGCCAGCTCATCCTCATTGCCAGTTCAGCCCAGCTCCCCTTCAGGGTGCATCTGAGTGGGGCTGTTGGGGTGACAGCACCCTCTTCCCTCCTCAGTTCCCCCTCCCGTGGCAAACCATGTCTATCAGCATCAAAAATGGAGCAAGGGCCTTGTGCAAGCGGCTGTGCAGCCTCATATTTCTCCCTCCCCTTTAAATCATCTCTCCATTGGGTAAAGGCACTCTCTGCGGAGGTTATAAACCCTGAGAGGATCAGCCTGAGCATTACACCTGGGGCAAGCTAAATAAAAAAAGGTCACCAGCGCTTTTTAAACATGGACAAAAAAGCAGTAAAATGTGTTTGGAAAAAAAAAATCTGGCATTAAATCATGACTTTTTGCCTGGCTTGCCTCATTAAAAGTGGCCTTTTGGAAGGTAAAATTATCATTGTAAGTGATAAGATCTTTAAGAAAATAATTCACGGCTTCTTCACCCTTTAATATGATAGCCGCCACCGGCTAATTTTTTTCTTAATGGCAACGAGGCCATCAATCTTGTCCGAGCCCTGTACTCCCTCCTTCCTCCTGCCCCTCCTGCCGTGCTGGGCAGCCATGGCCCCACTTGGTGTTTCCTTCCCAGCCCTTGGATCCCAGTGGTGCCGTGCTGAGGGGAAGAGACATGTCTGGGTGCACGGCTTCACCCGCCTCTGTTGGGAGATCGAAGCTCTCCCTGGCGATTTGGCACTGCAGGAAGCAGAGGCCACATAAGCCTTGCTCACACTGTGAGATTCGCACCCTGGAAGCTCCTGACCCCCTCCACGGACCGTGCAATTCCACGAGCTGGGGTGCAGCCTCTGCAAATGTTTCAGCGTTGCAATTAAGAACAAGATATTGTTTATGTATATTAATCCACGGGCAGGGTTGGCATGAATCAAATGCGCATCACGCAGGCGGCATGCTGGCTGCTCCCAGTGATCCCAGTACATTGTTCTCCGGAGCTGCTCCTCCCAGCTTGGGCAAAGGAGCTGCTCCGAGGTGATGCTGGAGCATCACCCCCAGCGTGGGCCCGGCGCAGGGTGAGGGGAGGGGATGGATGCCAGGGTGCAGCTGCCAGCCTGAGGAAATGGATGGGAACTGCCAGCATGTGCCACCCCTAGCCCTGAGCCCTGGCTTTTGCCGGCAGCCCAGCCAGGGCCGCTGACATTCTGCTGCCTCTCAAGGCCAGTCATTTGAGAGTATTAAAGTGCTGGACTCCTGCTTTCTGATAGCCCTGGAAAAACATAGGGAGTCTATTTTTCTTAAACAATCCATCACAGCTCCTGTCAGCAGAACAAATACCCTAACCCTGCTTTTTATGTATCTATATGGCCTTTTTTCTTTTTTTTTTTTTTATTTTGGCACAAAGTGTTCCCTGCTTGATGCATTCAGCTTTAACTCTGCCGTCTAAATAGGTACTTATCACTTAACATGGAGGTGATGGCTTGACATGTTTTCTGTCTCCTGCCCTCCCCTCCACGGTAGGGAAGCCGTCAAAGTGTTGCTAATAGCTGTTATCACTTGGGAACTGTAACCCGAAAGCAATGAGTGATACCAGGCCTTGCTGTGATTTTCCCCCTTAACTCTGCCAGCCATTTTTTTAAGTTATTGCTGGAAGATCCCTGACACAAAGATGTTACTATTAGAGCTGAGTTTCCTAGAAGCTTTTGGAGGGTCCACATTTGCTCCCGGGAAAGTTAGAGGTAAAATTATCTAGTGGCTTTTAGCTGGCAGAGATAAAGGTGGGATGCAGCTGGGGATGAAAGGCTTAAATGTGAGAAGGGTGTGAACAGAAATAATGGTATCAGCACCTTCTGGCCTCCGCTGAAAGATTCCAGTGGCCCACAAGCAGAATAAGCTTACAGAAATGTGAGCTACTCATTTATTTCTGTGTATGTTACAGTCACTCCTGAGATTGTAATTGAGCTCTGGGTCCTCTTGGGCAAGACACAGCTACATGGTGGTGAAAGGGGCCCCTTCCAGCAGAACTGCCCATTGGGGTATGGAGGAGAAAAAAGGTCTTGCCAAAGTCAAGACCAGGGTCTGCCAGCCTGTCCAGCTCCCCTCCGCGACCACATCCCTCTTCGCTCTTCCTGCCGAGCACAGCGGTTTCCCCCAGACTAATGGGAGGGCACAGCTGTTTGGCCCAAGGGAAGTGGGAGGCTTTGTTTGTTCATGGGGTAATTTGTTTTATGGAATAAAATCTGGCAGAGATTTTTTTTTTTTTGGAGGGGCTCTGGTATTCATTACCCCAAAACTGGCAGGGGCTGTGGCCAGCCAACACTCATCCTATGTAACTTCCCCTCCTTCTCATATCTGTGGACTGTTCTTGCATCCCAGGCTTGGCCATAGCTTTGCCACAATACTGAGATTTAGCTTTTTAATCTTTTCTTGTAAATCACAGTTGCAGAGGAAGGGGGCACAGATACAGTGAGCGATTTCTCCAACCCTCCCAGCGAGTCAGTGACACAAGAGAAGGAGTTAAAACCCGGCAGCCCTGACACCCTGTCCCCTCTTCCTACCACAAGACATGATACAGAGAAGTTAAATGATTGTGCTAGAAATTTCATCTTGAGCGAGGCAGCTGGGAAAGGCTTAATACAGATATTCTGTCAAGGTTTAAGGCTCCAAATCTTGCTTGCTTCAAAGCTCTTTTTCCTTGGAGGGCTTTAGTGGTCAAATTTCCCTCTACATGCTGTAATTCTCTCAAACTGCTCAGTGAAGCTGTAAAATCAGGGGGATGTGGGGGGAAATCAAAGGTCTCTGGCACTGTGGCTGGGTTCCCAGCTCTGCTGGAGGTCTCTGAGCAGCAAGCCTGCCTGCAGGCACCCTCTAAGGAGCTGGGTGCACACCTAAACAAACGGGCCATGAGCATCTCCTTGGTGTCCAAGATGGGATTTTGTTCCTGGCCGCTCACGTCAGAGCTTGTTTCCACACAGGCTGGACTGTTAATGGGAAAGGCAATTTGCAGTCATGTATTAGGAAACAACAACAGAAAATGATGCCGATCTCCCCATGAGAGCGGGGCTGCTTCATGGAGCCAAGCCTCTCTCCCTGTAGTGATCAGTACCGGCACTTTCAAAGGGGATGTAAGTTCACCTGTTGCACGTCTGCAGCTAATATCCTGCAATTTAGGGGATGAGATCTCTTTGGGCAGAGAGGATATCCCACCGAGTTGATAGCCCATGGAGGGAGAGCCATGGGTCAGACAGTGGCAAAGAAGTGCTTTTCGGTAGCTGGGAGGAATTGGGGATGTTGATACCCAGAGTTACCACTGACTGCTCAAAGAGTGTGAACAATTGGACTTGTGCTGCTCATACAACTCACCAACATGGGTTCAATCCAATGTGTGCTCCTGTCCTGTACAAGCCCGTGAAGAGGCAGCCAAGGCAAGAGGGGAAAGGCAAGGGGGGTGCATGAAGCCCAGGAATGATGCCCAGGGGAACTACACGCTGCTGACATTTACGTATAGACTCCTGGGCAGACACAAGCCTGGTCGGAGCCTGCAGTGTTGTCTGTATGTCTCTGCAAAACTTCCCTGCTGCCCGAGACAGCTTCTGGCCAAGCTGAGGAGTGCTGCAGGGAAGCTCTGGGCTCACAGAGGTCTGGGGCATGACACTTCAGAAAGTGTCCTCCCGAGTGACTCTGGTGTTGGGCTTTCCCCTAGGATGCCAATGAAACGTTAGTGAACAACCACACTGGTGAATGAGACCATGGAGCCATGGTTTCTAGCTCAGCAAGAGCAAGGACATCCTGCATCCCTCCCCATGGGTGTGAGGCATCTATTCCAACCAACACCGAAACTTCTTTTTGGTGTAGAATTTCTTTTCCCATCCCTCCTCTTCCTCCTGGTGTCTCAGGACAAGCCTTGGAGTGAGCATCCAAGCTTGCCATCAGGGACAGAAACTGCAGATGGGAGGAGACAGCGGTGTTCCCCTTGCTATATGTGGGCCACGGCACTTCTTGCAGACGCCAGGCAGCTATCTCAGGCCCTTTTCCCCAGCCAGAGGCTGGCAGACCCCAGCTTGCTGTCACCAGCTTTCCTAAGTAAGTGGCAGTCAGGATTGGATAGAAATCTCATCCTGAGGCTCACTGTGCAGATTTGGCAGCTGCTTGTCTGAGTCCACACTGGTGTGGCATGGTTGACTTGGCTTGACCTCAAAGGAAGATCCTCAATGCTGTGGAGCTACGTGGTGCTCGGTGCTGCCCTCGGAGCTGCCTTCGCAGAGAGGGAGCCTAGGCACCAAGCAGACATGTTGGCCAGAGCCCCGCAGCTCAAAGCCCTTGCCTGGCTGTCGCTGCCTCCATCAGCTCCAATAACAGAAGAACCTGATACAATAATCCTGTGTTCATCACATCCCTTGCTGAGTGATTGGATTTTCTTTGACATATTGCCATGAAAATTGGCCCAGTGCAGTGAGTGACAGCTCTTCAGGGGTAGCAAAGCAACCAAGGAATGTGTGTTAACATCTGGGCTTTTAGTGCCAGAAGAAATACCTGCCGGGGCAACTGTGGGGAAGGGATGGGAGCAGAGGCAGGAGACAGAGCACGGGGAGCTAAATCTCCTGCCCCCAGCTGCACCCCAGGAAGAGCCTCAGGCCAGCACAGAAGTGATAAGTGGTGGTAGTGATACTATGTGCAAAGGTCTTAAATAAGTCCTAAAGTGGTCTTAGAGACACCAGTGACCACAAAAGTAACACAGCCAGCCTGCTCCCCACCCCAGTTCCCATGTCTCTGAGTGGAACCAGCCTGTCCTGGCCTGTGCTAATAAGGGGTTGCTCTGGAGGGATGAGGAGGTGTAGCCTCCTTCTACCGCTGTTGAGCTCCTGGACTGCCAGCCCTTTTGATGGCACCCAGAGAAGGACCATTTTGGAATGTTGTGACAGTCCCTGTGGTCCTTGCAACCCCTTCCACCAGTACCCATGGTGGGAAGCAGGACATGGCACAGGTCCCAGTTCTTCCCAGGCGGTGCCTGCCACACCTCCAGTGATACCTGGGTGCTTGGACACAGGCAGTGAGCCCACCCTGGGGGTCTGTCTCCCATCTCTCTGCCTGGGACTCCTGTTAAGGTGATCCAGAGGCCCAGCTTTGTCTCCAGAAGGACTTTCTCGGGAGGACTTCATGTCCCAATGGGCTATTCCCACCCGATGTTGCAAACACTCAAGGGGCACAATGGGTTGGAGCAGCCTTTATCTCCCTAGCACCCTCCTCAACCCTGCCTGGTTACAAAGGGGCCTTTAATAGGAATCTCAGGTGAAGGTGACAGCTCTGTGCCTTCCCATGCCACACAGGACTTGTCTCCCAGCAAAAGCCACCTAGAAATAATGAATCCTCCTGGGCTGAGAGGCTTTCAAGCTCTTTGAGAAGAGAATGAAAGATTTCCTGATTTCACCCTCTCCCTCCCTGCTCTCCTGGCTTCTTGAAGTTAATGTTCTTAGCCCCAGACGTGACGGGCAAAGGGAAAAGATCCATGTGGTGACAGGGGACGATTGATCTCTTTTACATAGAACGACGCTCCAGTCCCAGTTTAATCCCCTTGCTCAAGGCAAATGGGATTCTTTGTCAATGGAAACTTCAAAAGCCCAGCCCTGCCGTGAGATGGACCTTCTTCTTTATCTGGTCTCTGTCAGTCACTCGCTGCGTTTCCCTCCAAACAGCTAATCTATCTTCCTAGCCGTCCTTCTCCCTCGCAGGCGATGTGTTTGGGACCGTTGAGTTATCTACACTCAGACCTGACAAGGAGGGAAAGGGAATCTTGCAGAGTTCAGCTGCTTTCATTTTGCAGGTCCCCTTTCCAGCTCCTTCGAGACATCCCAAGGCAGCCTCCCACTCTGTGGATTTTCAATGGCAGGGCAGTTTCGGGATTGCTTTCTGCCCTGCTTCATGGAAAAACAAGTCTTCACTCTCCTGGTTTCCCCTGGGACAGGGCATGGAAGAGAGGGATAGTCACACAGGAAATGGGAATGCCAAAGGTATGGAGCTCTATGGAGCATCACTGCTATCTTTATTTTCCCTTGGAGGGTTTGAGAAATTGTTGGGTTGACCTGGGAGGTGTCCCTGCCTTCTGGGAACTCAGGTCAGCACAGTGGCTCCCTGGCCCCTTGCGTGACGGGGCAGACAAGGTTTTGATAGGCTTGGTAAGATACCCAGCCTCAAGGGGAAAACCTAGAGCTGAAATTTCAGTCTCCATTTCTGACATCACATGCCAAAACCGACCCAAAGCTTCCAGAAGAAAAAGAGAGAGCAAGACCTGAATTTGATTCTGTTAAAGCAAGCATGAAGACATCTCCTGTGAGAGATGCCTCGTGCTTCCCTGGGAGCCAGGAGCCTCCCTGGCTTGGATTGTGCTGCTAGAAGCATAGTAGAGCCTGGACCACTTGCCTTTTTCCACCTTGGGAAGCACGGCATGGTTTTCAGAGGCCATGCAATGCCCAGCTGCCCTGCAGTGCTCCACGCCACCCACCTGCCTGCCCAAGCTCTGGTCCTTCTCACCACCGTATGGTATGAAGTCCAGCTAACACCACCACTAATTAGTAAATGATGCCCTTTGCAGTGATGCCATGATGCTCTGCGCATTTTCTATTTTTGCATTCTGAGCCAAGGAGGTGGAAAGTGGATCCTGGGGAGGGGGATGCAGCTGAGATGGGATCTTTTAGTGATTTGGGCTCCCTCTTGAGTGGGCTTTCCCTGAGGCAGTCCCACTCTCCTCTTCCCTAGCTGGCATATGGCTCTGGCTCCAGAAACTCCCGTGCATGATTTCCCAGGCTGAGCTCAGCCTGCATGTGATCAGCTCTCATTAGCTGTCATTAGACACAATCTGGAGTTCCAAAGCCCGCCAGGTTCTTCCACTCTACCATCCCTTGGCTGCATGGGGAACAAGAGAGCCCAGTGTGAGGACTTGGTCACTGCAGGCCAGTGAGTGCATGGGGCCAGCAGCTTCCCCTAGTGCTGGCTGGTCCCCAAAATGTGGCCACCTTCCTGGTAGGTACCAAACAGCAATTCAGGGAGCAGGCTGGGAGTGTGAGGGGATATAAAGAGCATCCCTGAGTGGGAGGAAACCATGCTGAGAGTGTTCACTTACCTTGGGGGTGCCCGCTGCCATGGCATCTTTCAGGATGGAGCTCTTGCTGCCAAGAGAGAAAAGAATAGAGTCAGAGTCAAAAAACTGCTGCGGCAGACAAAGGGGAGAGCGCTTTGAAGGATCTAATGAGGTCAAATAGCAAAGCACATGGCTTGCCTTCCCTGGACCTCTGAGACCCTCCTTATCCTGACCAGGGGGGCTTGGAAAGGAAGACAGTGCCAACTATTTCTCCAGGTGGAATAAAATGGTCCTATGAGTGAACCCCCCCCAAATCCAGACACATGATACAGAGACAAATCCTGACTCTCCCCCTCCTCAGGGGCTTGCACAGCTCCTCTCCCAGCCCTGGAGAAAAGTGGGGAGCAAACCTGCAGTGGCATAGGAGAGTGGAGTGGAGGTGGCAAGCCCCCGTGCAGGCACAGTAAAAAAAAAAAAAGGAGAGAAGGAAAAAGAAGAAGATTAAATCGGCGTAAGAGCAAGGGAAGGAAGATTCCCTCAGCTCCAGCCGCGCTGTGGAGGGCAGCAGCTCTGCCGGAGGCTGGAGTGATTTGTTAATTCAGCTTGTTCCCCATTTAGCAGGGAAGGAGGTCCCCACCACGGTGCTCCTCCTCGCCTGCCCTCGCCAGCGGGAGATGCTATAGATTTAATAACACCTTCCCCCCTCCAGACAGGTTAAACTTGAAACAATTACATATCAAAGCCGACATGGTGGGGAGGCCTGCACTGTAATTTTTTGGTTATTAAAGTAATCTCTCTCATGTAAATTCTCCTGCTAACATGCTGCAAACAGCATTAGGAAATAAATTATTTCCCCATGATTCGATTTGTCAATGCAAAGCACCTGCAGCAGGCAAAAGGCTCTTGAAATATGTTGCCAAGCCCAGTGCCTGTGCTCGTAAGTGCATGCCGGTGGGGTGGCTGGCTCCCAGCTCCCCATAGCCCCGGGGACATGATGGATGGGTGCGTGGAGGGGGGAGGTTAGTGGGGGGAGGCGGAGGTTGGGAAAGGGGTGGGAATGGAATTGTGTTTAATAACAAAATTTGTATGCAAGCCTGCATCCCAGGCTAAGGATGAGTGATCGGCAGCCAGAAAGTATTAAAAAGCCTCGCTAAACAGATGCTGACAATAGAACAAGACATATCAAATCAGATCTACTTCAGAAACATTAATATACACACGCACACACGCTCGCTCGCGCGCGCGCGCCCGGCTCCACACACCCGCGCTCCTTTCTTCTCAATCACAGCAATATGGGAGACATCAATAAATTTTTATGAGACTTTTAGAAGATCAACACGGTACTAGATGTGACAAAAAAGCAATGTGCCTGTCATGTTCGCTTTGTCGGGGACACTTTAGCCCCAGATGCCGAGCCGCAGCGGCAGCGGGGAGAAATTGAATTTGGCTGGCTTTAATCTGCCTTGATTTGGCAGATGGCTGGGTGTTACGAAATGAGCAGGGATGGAGGAAGGTGTTTTCTCCCGGGGCTACAGCTCCCCTCCCTCTCCCAGTGCTGACACCCTTGCTCCCCACCCCGAAACTGGGGGAAACAGGCCGTTATTCATTGCCATGGGGTCACCTCAAACCCTGAGGGGATGTGCTGCTGGGGGCTTGCTGGGGGGTGCAGAGTGGCCCCTGGGCCCTGTGCCCCAGCTCTGCCCTCCTGCTCTTGGGAGGTGGCACAGAGCACAAAGTCAGTCCCTGCCACCACCTCCAGCACCCAAAAACATGCAATGGGAAAGATTTCTACTCCCTCCCCATCTCCAGCGCTACCTTGCATTTCTCAGTTGCCCAGAGCATGAAATAACTATTTTTTCCCCTTTTATTATCCAAATACCAGGTTAAAAGAAACAACTCATTTCCTCCCTTTTCTTGTTAAAGGTGTTTAAAATTATTCTGTTTTGAGGGAAAGA
>NW_009709700.1:14109-24602 GCF_000703405.1 Apaloderma vittatum
AGAATCTCATTAATTCCTCCCAGTAATGGTGTCAGCACCAGGAAACTGCAGTTTTCAGAACTAGAGTCTCTCTGGTCAGTCAAAAGGCCAAGCCTCTGCCATTGGGACTGATGAGAAAGGGATAACTTGCTAGAGTTTATTTTATTATTCGCTTGAAGGATTATTAAGAACCAACCCCTCCTCACAATTTAGCCCAATTCCATTGCTAGTAAGAGTGTGTAGTTTGTTTTTATTTGTTTCCAGATATGGGTCAGGAATGGGCACAAGCTCCAGTCATCCCAGTCCCAAGACCCTGCAATTTAAGGGTGCTTTCCTCCATCCTGCTAAATGACCCTCAGAATTACAGTACCTGTAACCCCCCTGCGCCTCTTAAGGATGCTGGCAGCAGGCTGAGAATCAAAAGGCCGTAAGCAAAGAGAAACCTTCCCCTCCATAAACACCGCAGACAAATTAAAAATGGTAAAAAGGAAATCAGGACCTTTAAAGTTCAAACACTTTTCGGTGCCTTTTAAAGTTTTTTTGCTCTAGGCCCTTGCAGAGAGCACAATCTTTGGAGACCTTGGGATTCTCTTTAATCACCCAGCCAGGCTGCAGTGGTCTGAACTGATTACACATTTACATAGTAATAACCCCAACAGTCCCCACATTATTTCATGGCTAGCATATTTCCACTCGGCGAGTGATCCATGTGTTTTAAATTATAACCTGTACATAGGAAATTAGTTACTAAGTACGATATTCACGGGTTCATCTGACACTTCTAATTAAGGTGATTTACACAGAATTATCCTAGGAAATAAAAAAATGGTGTTTTGCTAGCTAATAAAATATAATTACTACCCGCTTTTATAAGTTACAGTTAGCTTTAATCTATTTGGGGAATTGTTTATCTAGTTCGTTATAGCAAAACAACTTCTTTTCCTTTTAGGCAAGACCCCCACCAAAGTATGAAAAAAGATAAAAAACGTCCTGGAAAGACCCAGAGATTTGGGCAGCCTCCTCCACTCTCTCCCTGCGACTTTGCATTTTCAAGACGTGAGGCTGTTGTGAGAATCTCAGCTTTCCTCCAAAATAAAAGAGATGTTTTCTGGGTGCCCAAGTGAGGACACAAGTAGAAACCCTGCTCTCCATGGTACGTGGCTCACAGCTGGGAGGCGGAGGACCATGACCCAGGATGTGCTTTCGGTGCCCATCAGAGGCCGGCAGGGCTCTCCTGACCCCTCCAGCCCAGGCAACTCCCCAGGGAAGCAGAAGCAGGAGTCTTCCTCCTCTGCACTCACCACACCAAACACTGACTGTGCCAGCAACGGGGCATCGCCGCAGCATCCCTGAGCAGGGGTTGAAGCTCTGTTGCAATTGTAGCTACAGCTCGACTGAGGAGATAGAGAGAGAGAAGGATGTGCTCAGAGGGGCTATCTGAGCACAGAGCAGTGATGGGACTTGCCTGAAGTCTTGGTGCAGCAACAACAAGGCCAGAAACATTCTGCATACTGTGCTTTAGCCCACTGCTACTGCTCGGGCTCCCCAAGCATGTCCAAATGAGATTTCTGCAGAGCCTCCACCCAGGGCAAGGCAGGGCTTATGATGAGCATCCATCAAGGAAGGGCTGAGCTCAGTACCTGGCATGGTGGCTACCCCCAGCAGCACTCCCCACACGTAATTAATAACAACTGCAAGAGAAGAAGTTCCTTGAGCTCAGGCAGCCGCAGTTGTTTGTGCTCATCCCTTAATGACATTGCAGCCAGAAGAGGTTTAAAGAGGTGGTAAGAGAGCTGCTGCCATGCAGCTGGTGTCTTCTAGCTCTGCAACTCTTCCACATCCCTGTGGATTTACCGGGCACCAGCCAGAGCACATGCAGTTCGCACACGAGATCCTGCAAAGCCAAAAGGCTTCTATGAGCCACAGCCAACTGATGTATTTCTTAAAAAAAAAATAAAAAATCCAGTGGAAACAATTTATTTTTAGCCACAGGACTTGTGGTTTGAACATGCAGCCTTGGGACGGGAACCCTGGCGGGAGAACAAGCCTCCTGCAGGGGGTCGCGGGCGGCCGCCAGCCATAAATAAGCAGTCGCTGGGTGGAGAGAGAATTGGATTTTTCTGAACGCCAGTTTAAGTAAGTGGAAGTGTCACTTGAAGCCTGAATAAGGAAATGGGAGTTTGATTTTTTTTTTTAATTTAAACTACATGAGGCCAAATCCCCACCTCACTGCATGTTACTCCCCCACCACAGTCCGTAAGATCCGTGCTGTCGGGGGAAGCACGCTGGGCTGTTTCACCTGCTGTGGCTCCTCTAGTGGCACCTGCTCCGAGCGCTGCTTAGATCTCCAGCATGCCATGATGGGGAAAAGGGCTGAGTGACAGCAAAAATTGCCAAGGATGATGGAGTCAGGACTAGAAATGCTCTACACCTGCAGTTCTAGATGTTCTTCCCAAATGCTCCTCCAGCCAATATTTGTGAGACCTCAGTGCCTGTCATGGTCAGCTGTGACAATCCTGACGCCACAGGGCAGCCACTTGCCTTCCCCAAGGAGATGAAGCCACAGCAGAAATGCAGTAGGAACATAAAACACCGTGGCATTACCTGATTATGCTAAAAAACCTTACTACTTGTTCTGTCCCATTTGCACCCCTGGCTTTTTATGCCCTGCGAAGTTTTTCTTTATCAGTCCCTGGTAGCCCATGCTTCTGCCAAAAGCCCCTGCTTGGAGAGGGTGACAGGTTTCTGGGCGAGGGCAAGATGCTCCATATGTGCAAGAAGAAGCAGGAGGCTGGGGCGGGAGGGTTGTTTCATTTCTCTCTCACCATTTGAAAGGGAGGCGACTGGAAAAATAAAGAGAAAAGTCGGAGGGAAAGGTCATGCATTAGATTGATCTGGGGGGCTCTTTGCTACTGCGGCTGTAATGGCTGTTTAATTATTCCGGGCTCACGTGGCAGTTCAAAAGAGGCTTCGCAGAAGGCATGCATCGCTTCAGGGCAAATAACTGACCGAAGATTTATTTCTCACCCTCGGGTTTCTAGGCATCCCTTCCCAGGTCTCCTGCTGTCCTGGGAGTCAGTGGCAGAGGATGGCTTTGCCCTTCCGAGGTCACAAACCCCAGCCTGCAAGCCCATGCCCTACAGTCAGGGAACCTGTGGGTACCATGTGTCCAAAGGTACTTCAAGGAACATTCATAGTACTTCCAAAGCACTGCATGAGTAAGGGGATACATGATCCATAAATTTTCTCTATCCTGGAAGTGCTCTCACCCACGGGTTATGGGCAGTAGCCTCTGCCACCCTTGCTGTCTGCCACGGGAGGGGAGGAAAGGGACATCTCTAAGCAGGACAGGGACCTGCATGGCTTGTGATCTCTCTGCTGGATGAAGCCACGGATGAAGGGTCCAGGCTGCTGTAGCTGTCACCCTCTGAGCACACGGGAGGAAGCTGGAGGGTCTCTCTTGCCTTTCTGTCCGTGATTAATCTGCCACAGCGAGGGGCAAGGACACAAATCAGAAGGGGGTATGAAAAAGGATAAATCCACAGTATCAGCAGCACCACATTTGCTAGATAATAAACAGACTCCTTTCCTCATAAATTTCCCTGTGTTCCCCTCTGATTCCCTGCCACTGCCACGGGCAGGCATGGAGCTGGGCTGATCCTGGCCTTTCTGGTGCCCCGGCTAGTGGGGACAGCCATGCCTGGGACCTGGGCTGGCATCCTTCTCCCCTGGCACACCTCGGGGTGTAGCAGGGACTGCAGGATGACACAGCGAAGCCCTGTCCAAGCTCACGAGCTTTAGGCAGTGCGTGGGACACCCGAGCTGACTGCGATGAGGTGATCCGTACCAGCGTGTGAAGTGTGTGGGAAAAGCCCTAGAGACACCAAGCACTCTTTAATTTACTTGGCATTTCTGCTCTTCAACTCAGTCCCCATGTAGGTGTGGCTTGTCCTCTCTCCCTGCCCTGGGACAACACTGTGTCCTCGCTCCTCTTTTTGGCAGCAGCCAGCTCACCCACTTCTCCTCACCCCATGCGGGGATGTGACCCTGTTTGTTGCCTCGTGGTGGCAGGTGGCCCCGTGCCCTGCTTGGGTATCACCAAGGGGATGACACTTCCAGGCAGGTTTCTCTGTGTTCAATTTAAATCTGACAGGAGTCAGATTTAGGAAAACCTTCAGGAGAAAACCTTCAGATGATGGCAGTTCGTGCACCTGGAGATGTATCCGTGCCTGAATTTGGACACCCATGACCCCAGAGCTGAGGTGCCACACTGAATGCCTCTGCCGTGGGGTGGCATGGCATGCCCTGCTGATGCTGTGGGGCAGGACGCCCCCCACCTTGGGTGCAAAATACCCCTTGGGTGTCCTCAGAGCAAATCGGCAGCTCCCAAGTACCATCCTGCCCCAGCACCCTGATTTTGCACCCAGTCCCACCTCACAAAGCACTGCCAGGCACTTAATAGTACCTGTCCCCTCCATCTCCCTGGCCTGGATTTATGCCTTGAGGGGTCACCTCTGGCGAGACTCTAATAACACGACTTTATTAGCTTTCTTGTTCCTTCTTTAAGATACAGTAGCAAGGGGGGAGAAGAGCAGTGGCACCTCGGGAAGGAGCGGGGGTATGTGGATAGGGAGCAGCTGCCCTCGCGATTCCCCTTCTTGGTGACAAGGGGGAGAGGGAGAAAAATGATGCTCCCTTGAAATTTATCATGCACCCAATTACAATGTTAATTGGCAAGTCCCAGAAATCAATTAATTCGCAAATTTTTTTCAATTAAAAATTAAGATAAATCATAAACCCTTATTAAGCAAAGGCCAAACTCTGTGAACTTTTTTTTTTGTAGGCATCTGGGTTTTTTTTTTAATTTAAATAAAAAAAAGAGCTGTGTTGCCAAAGCCCGATGCCCTTGAGTGCCTTTGCTGAAGCGCAGGGGGCTGTCATCAGCAGGACTGGGCTGAAGACAGATAAAAAAATATCGACCAGTCGGACACACTGCTTCTGCTTTATTGATCAGGCGGGAATTTAACTTGCTGTGCATATCCACCGTGTCAGCAAGGGCCACGGGCGAAATTAAAAGTACTTGGCTTGGAGATGTCGCCTTGATACTGGGGGGTGGGGAGAGAGGGAGCGAGGGAGGGAGGGGGAAGAAGAGGGGGAGAAAGGGAAGAAAGGAAAAGAAGAAGGTAGAAGAAGAAGAGGGGAAAAGAAGGAAGAAAAGACAGAGAGAAGTTGACGACCAGAAGGTTGCAGTGCCTGCTTTTCCCTGGTTGCAATCTCACCTGTCTCACTTGTTGGCCTGGGCTCCTTGCCCTCTCTGGAGCACTGCAGGTGCCTACTGCATGCAAGGAAGGGAATCAGCATGTATTTCAGTGGAGCTTTGGTTAAAAAACCCTACTTGCTCAAAAACATCTCTTATCTCACTCTTAGAGAGTCTGGGGGACCTGCAGTGTTTGCTGCACCAGAATTCTGGGCAAGTACCTGACTGTCAGATCCTCATGCATAAATTGAGGAGACCTGAGGCAAGAGCCGTGACCCTGATGTGACACATGACAACAGAGCTAATTCGGGTTTTACACACTCTATTTATCCTGCCAAGCCTGGCAGTGTGGCCACTTGCCCTTCCCAGGGTATCTGCCCACACCAGCCCTGGCAAGGTCTCCTCCAAGGGCCCTTTGGGACAGCACAGTGCTCAGTGGATCCTGCTGAAATGAGGTAAACCCTTACCTGGGGCAGCACAAGGAGCAGCCACATTTAAACACAGGGTTCCCTGGGCAGAAGATGAGTATAAGCCACATCTCATAACTTGCTCTGAGTCCTTGTTCTGACCAGGACTAACAGGGAAAGCCCCTGTCCTCTGGGCATGCAGGGACCACAAGGGATGGTGTGTTTCCCTTCTTGTGCGTAAGGAGGTTTCTCTGATGCAGACTCTGGGATGACTTTAGAATGAGAGACCACAGAACACTGGGAAAGTAACCTGCGAAAGGATGTGAAATCCAGGGTGCATCTCCAGATGGCTGCAGATATCTTGTCAAGGACAGTGACCCATCCTAGAGTCACCAGGCCACCTCCCAAGGTCCCACAGCCTTTGTGTTGTAGCTATATTGACAGTTTCCTCCTTATTCCTTATCCCACCCGTCCTGGATCTGCCTCTGTCCCCGAGAAGGGCTACCGCTGTGCCTCTCTGCATACAGAAACCTTGAGCTGAAGCCCCTCCAGGGCAGGGTGAGGATGCTCAGTGCACTGTCAGGAACTGAGGCAGCACTTTCTGCTTGCACACTGGCTGCCAAGGCAGGGAGGATTAAGAACAGAGAGGAAAAGAGCACATGTGCAAACGAGGAATGTTGAAGGAAGATTTAAGCCTGGGCAGAGGGGCGCTGAGAGTTGCTACAGGAGCTGGAGCACCACAGTCCCGTGGTTGTCTCTTTTGCTCTGACATGAATTAAAGCTGGCTCCAAAAGTCAGTCTAAATCCCCTGTCTGGGGACGTCACCTGCTTCCCGCTGAATCTTGCTCTGCCCTCCTTTGCCTAACACTATTTGATTCCCTCTTTGCGACAGCATCTTTGAAGTTCACCAGAAAGCTGCCTGCAGCTCCTTCCATTTGCACCAAAGTGAGAGATCTCAGAGCCCGCTGTGTTCTGGGATACACTTCATGATCAGACACACCATAAAGGTCATTAGAGGGAATCAGTAGCTCCTCAGGTTCTGGGTGTGCGGAGATGTGTCCTCAAATGCCTGGCACCCAAGAACATCCATCCCCAGAGGCACCCACTGAGCCCCGGGATGCCAAAGCACAGGCACAGCTAATATTAAAACATGGTGTGAGGATACTGCTGGCTACGTCTCCTAAGCTTAGAAATCCCTTTAAATAAGGGAAAAGAGCTGAGGCAGCCCTCTTTGAGCTCACACCGTCCTTCAGCTGCAAAAGCAGGAACGGAGCCGGTATGGTCCAACTCACTGCTCCACCCTCTGGACCATTCTCCAGCTATAATGATACACCTCATCCTTCTGGGGAGGTGAAATCACAGCTCTGAAGCATAGGTTTGCTGCTGGTAATGCAGGGAAGAATCTTCTAGCTGTCACATAGGGAAATAAAAATGCCCCCTGCCAAATAATTCTTTTAAAAAGAGTGCTGCATACTCAAGAACAGAGCATCTTGTTATTAAAACCACTGCATCTAAAGGCACATTCCCAACCTTCAAGTGCTTCACTTAGCAACTGTAATATCTGTAATGTGATTTCCTAAAGGTTTTTTAAATGGTCAATAAATGCCTCTTCCCCAAACCCTAGAAAGCACTGTGGACCCAGCTGAAGTGGGCTCCACAGCTCCTACTTCCTTCTTTACTCCTTTTCTGTCCTCAATCTCATCTCACCTCCCACCCCAAACTTAAACGATAGCCCCAAACCTGCCCCTTCTCTGCCCAGCCTCCTCCATCATCAGCAAGTTGTCCCCTCCTGTCACTGCCTGGGGATGCACAGGCAGGGTTTAAGTGTCCCCATGGAGCACTGCCACCTCCTCTCAGAGTTTTTACCTGCAGTGACATACACAGCGATACACTTGTGTGCACGGAGGGCGTGTGTATGTGTGCCTGTCCTGAGGGACACCTGGGCATGCTGCTCTCAAGCCCTGTCCCTGCCTGCTCTTCCTGGCTGGCCTTGGGCTGGAGAAATGAGTCCACAGCCTAAGCACCAGTCAAAGCTCAGAGTTGGGTTCACTGAGATCTCCACAATGCCACATTTCAGTGTGCTTTTCTGTGAGGCTTTAATAGGGATGAGGTGTAAAACAGGTGAATGTAAACTGAGTGAGGGTAGGAGACTTGCATCTAGTGAACAGCTAAGCTTCATGCACCCATCATGTATTCTGCAGTGACCAGCCTGGCTTGGGCACAGGGCATCAGTGTGCACAGAGGGTTGCTGTTACTATTTCTTATTTTCACCTTGGTGGCACTTACCTGCTCAGCTGGGGATCGTCACCTTTAGCTCTCCGAGCTGTACATGCGGAGCAAGGAGAGCATCCCTTCTGCCCTGCGCCGTGGGGCCACCACTCGCCCGCCTCCCACTCTCTGCTGCTTTGGGCTTGTGCTCTGCGAAGGTGAGCTACTAGGTAATTTCTCTTTGGAAGAGGAATACCAATGGTCTTGCCTGGCAAGAGTTAAACCCCATAAAACCAAGGCTTGTAGTTTTGTTTTCTTTCAATTTATACCCTTCACTTAAAGAGGGGGGTGAAAAAAAAGGAAGGAGGGGAGAAAAAAGAAAGCCAGGTGACATATTCTAAGAGGGAGCACCGAAAATGTGTTAAGCACTTCAAAATCTCATATATTCAATCGGCCTCTGGCAAGACATCTGCCTAATGTTAGCGCTTAAATATCCTTTTCCATTTTACATGCATTCAAGTCTCATTTGAGCGAAATGAAACGGTATTATTAAAGGGAGATTTTGCACAAATGGCCTGAATTTGACATGTCAAGTTCAATGAGGCTGTTACATATGTAACACCAAGAAGGGCTCGGAGGCTGCCGGCTCTTGAAACAGCGCCAGTGGCTCAGAAATGAAATTTGCATTCAGAGAGCCTTGCCTCTTCGTGCAGAGCCGTACACAGGGCTCGGCCAGACCTGCTTGGGGGGGACGAGCCATGGGGCAAATACAAGGAGGTCTCTTCCTATGCAAGAAGACATTAGGGCTCGTTCCCACTCAAGTCTGCTTTTTCAAGGGAAAGCTTGACCCTGCACCAGGGTTGGATCCTCCTGACTGATGTTCATCACTAGTCTTACGGCCGGTATCCATTCCTCGAGCACGCATGCCCCCGGGGCACGGGTGTCTGCTGCCCAGTGGCTCAGCAGGGCTCCTCCTGCCTCGCTAGGTGGATGCCTCAGATGGGTAGACCTTGAGATATCCCTGCTCTGAGGCCAGGATGGTCACACCAGGAAGAAGGGCTGTCCCTGTCCCTGGGGGATAGCAAAGGCCATCCCTGCCAGCGGAGCAAGGGGTGTGTTGGTGTGGTTGTGATCCAACCCCAAGCTCCTGATGAGCTGAGGCCATGGGTAGCATCATTCAGGTGGCTCCTACAGCTCCTTTCTGTCTTATCTTAGGGACTTGAACATCTCTCCTATGAAGAGAGACTGAGAGAACTGGGGCTATTTAGCCTTGAAAGTAGATGGCTGAGAGGGGATCTTATTAATATATATAAGTATCTGAGGGGTGGGTGTCAAGAGGAAGGAGACAACCTCTTCTCAGTGGTGCCCGGCAATAGAACAAGAAATAATGGATTTAAGTTAGAACACAGGAAGTTCCACCTCAACATGAGGAGAAATTTCTTTACTGTGATGGTGATGGAGCGCTGGCACAGGCTGCCCAGGGAGGTTGTGGAGTCTCCTTCTCTGGAGACTTTCAAAACCCGCTTGGACGTGTTCCTGTGTGACTTGTCCGAGGTGATCCTGCTCTGGCAGGGGGGTTGGACTAGATGATCTCTAGAGGTCCCTTCCAACCTCGAACATCCGATATATCTATGATTCTAGCCTCAAGAAAGTCCTGTGATCACCTGGAGGAATCCCTTTTCCTTCCTCCCTTCCTCTGCTATCCTTCAAGCGATGCAGAGCTCCCTGCTCCGGCTATGCCCAAAAGCTTATGCAAGCACTCAACGCCTGGTGGAGGCAAAGGCGCAGGGCAGCTCCTCCACCTTGCTTGCTTCTCCACCAGCCTCAACCTTCCTCTTCATCTGGCTCTACTGCATCATCTCAGCTGAATCACCCCACTACACAGTCCCGTGGCGTGCTGCCTCGGAGAAGATCCCGGCACACGCGCAGTGCTGGTGCTGAGGCGGGGTTGATGTGGTGCCCACAAAGTCTCTGGTGCTGCATTCTCGGTGGGCAAGAGAGGATCTGCCTTCCTAACCCCCAACGCTGGAAATTTATGATTTTGTTGCAGATCATTAAGGTTTATTAAAACTTAACAGCACAAGCTATGATTGGCAGCATCCTCTTTAAATTAGAAAAAAGAAAAGGGCCCTTGGAAAGCAGCCCCCCTGGTTCACTTCTCCCCATCAGACTGATAAGTAACAGCTGCTCAACCATTTCGGTAACAAGTCGGTATTGGCAGGGAGCGGCCAGGGCTGCCAGTGCCCGTCACGTTTATAGGCCTACATTTTATTTTTATGTTTATTGGGTTATTTGAGATCATTATTAGTTTCTCTCTCCTCTTGTTGATGTGTTCTTGCTCCCGGCTCCTCCAGGCGGGAAAGGTGGGGGAATGGGAGACGAGGCTACCCGTTAGACCACCAGACCTGGCATCGCACAAGGCTTCAAGCCGCTGGCATCCCCCTGCCCAACGCCACTGCCCACCATCGCCGCCTGCAATCACTGCCCACCCTGCCTGCTGCTGCTAATCGGCCCCTGCGTCACTCCCCTCTGGGACTGGGAGAGGCCACTGTCCCCGTGCAGAGCTGCTGTGCTACAGATTGGCCTCCATCGCCCGAATCCATCGGCTAGAATTAACATTATCTATCACGCTGCAGAGGAAG
>NW_009709700.1:24632-47308 GCF_000703405.1 Apaloderma vittatum
TTCTTCTTCGCCGCCTGCATGGCCGAGCGGAGCGGGCCAGGGAAGCGAGGGCAAGCCGGGGAGAGCTGTCTTCTCTCTAACTGCTGCTGTTATTTAAAGGAATAATGCCATTCTTTTTCATTTGTCAGCTGGCCCACAATGGCCCTTGTCATGCTTTATGATTTAGGGTTTCCTTTCCTTTCCCATTAAACGCCACCTTCCCATCACTGCCTCACGCCAGCCAGCCTCCGCTCCTGGCTTGCGGTTTCAGTTTCACTCTCATATTGGCCCAACTTCTTTGATGGGCTCCTCCGAGCTCTAATTGCTTCTCTTCATTTAAACCTGTTCGCTAATTTGCAGTGGCCCTTTATTAAGTTGGATGCAGCCCAAATTACACCATAAATTACGCTCGCAAGGGGACTGGGTGTCGCAGGGGATCAATGGGCTGCCTGTTCCCTGCCCCCCTGCTCCCTCCTCCATCTCTCTGCAATGCATGGGGGATGCAGGTCTGAGCCTGAGGCTGTAGGTGTTGAATTTGGGAGATGTCAGCCCATATGCATTTGGGGGAAGTGCCTCCTTAGCTACAGCTCCCTCCTGCTTTCATCTGCAACTCAGCTGCAAAGAAGATCCAAGCCAGGCAGGGACGGATTCTGCACCCTCCACACTATGTGGAGCCACGTGCAACCCCTTGCCCTGGCACAGCACACTCACACACACTCTGACACACACGTTCTCCCTCCTCTCCTACCACCTGGTAATGTAACTTTGCTTCTAGTCGGCAGTTTGATTCCTTTCCTCACCTTTTAATGACCGGGGAATTCATTAATAATTGAAATAAACACGCTCTTTTCCAAGGCTGCTGAGTTTTATTAAGGCAGGGGCAGGGATCTGCCAACCCTTGGCTGCAGCCATTTCCTAAATAACTGCTAGCAGTTAAAATGCAATTATTATTTTATTATTTTTTTTTTAAAATAGAAGACTTTGCTGTGCCGGGGAAAGCAGAAGGGAGCTGAAGGCAGCTGAGGGGCAGTGCTCACTGTTGCTACAGGCCTGTTCCATCATGGGTTGTGAGACAACATGACCCCAGGAAAGGCATGTCTGTGCCCTCCAGGAGGCACTTCTGCCTGGCTTTGCCATTCCAGTGACCTCCAGGGAAATGTTTCTGGCCCCCTGGCTAGCACTAAATCATCCATATTTTATAGCTGCAGGTACCACCATCTCCTTTGCCATCTGCATGTGGCCTGGTCAGCTAACTGGGGGTGCTGCTGACCCCCAGGGAGCTGCTTACCTGATATTCAGCTGGGTGAGCTTCTCCAGCTCCTGCTCCATGTGCTCCTGCAACTCCCCGGGGCGAAGGAGGACCTGGCAGATGGGGCAGATCGGAGCCTGGCTGTCAAACAAAGTTGCTTTCTTTTTGCCTGCAGGGAGGAAAAGAGGGGAGAAAGCTTTAGTTCTAACTGGTGACCATCATCATTGCCTGCGCTCTGCCCTGGTCCCTGTTCTAGCTGAGGTCTGAAACTGTGGGATTTTCTCCCAATATAGACCGATTTTTCTCTCTGTCCCATGCTCCCTGGGGCAGGGACTGACTCTGTTCTGTAGCAGGACAGCAACTTGGAAGAGAACATCCCAGCCCTGACTATGGGCCCTCCAGTCTTACAGGGAGAGCAGCAACTGCCACATTTTAGGGGCGAATTCGTGCAACTCCACCTTCCCCAGTCTGTGGTACTTGGGTCAGTTTGTGTGACTTGGGTCAGGTGGCCGACACAGCACTGTTCCTATTAACTTACAGCAACAAATTAAGAAGAGCCCTCTTCATTCTCCTTGACAATCCTGAAGCTGGATGGGTCAGGTTGACCCCACTCATGAAGGGCAGAGTGATTCTCTATGGGCACACAGCAACTGGGAGCCAGAGGCAACCGCACGATGCCGGGCTCAGGTTGGCTGGGAGCAGGTCTGGATGCTCGGCACGACCACCCTGGGTATCATCAGGGACTGGTCATCCTGTCCCAGGGCTGAGATGGAATCCCTCACCCTCCTCGCACCACCAGCAGCTCTGGACCCTGCAGCCACCTGAGCCCCCCTTGGGGTTACATCATCCTTTGGTGAGATTTGCGGGGTGCCTGCAGACCCCAATCCCAAGCTGGGCTAAGCCCTGGGCCCCCCTGAAAGTGGGGTGCTGGCTTACACCCTCCTCGTTCCAAATCCTCCCCACTGCTCCCCTGCCCAGCCACATCTCCCTGGTTCACACCCTGCTCCGAAGCCAATTTCCTCCACTTCAGAAACTTTATTGCCCCCTCTGTAAGGAATATACAGCATCTATTTAATGCGAAATAAAACTCTAAAGCAAACAATGAAGTTTCAATAAAACAGAGGAGCCGGCGGGTCTCCAAGCCCCCCTCTCCCAGCTGTATTAGCGGCTCTGCTCATGAGAGGGCGTGCGGAGCCCAGCTCAGATGGCTCCGGCAGGGAGAAACATGCTTCATAGCCGCCTGTTGTCATCTAATGGGAACCCTCTTGCTGGATTATTTATTTATGTATTAGATACAGATCAGATTGGTTAAATCTGAGTGAGAGGCGGTAATGCACAATAAAGCAGCCAGCACTGGATATGAGGGGGCTGTGTGCACCATGGCCTTCCAATCAGGAGCCAAAAGGTGCCATTTTATGGCTCCTAACGATGGCAGAGCCCAGTTAAATGTATCCCCATTAAAGGAATAGACCTTCTTGAAGTATAAAACATTGGTGTGTGCGGCTTTACTGGGTCCCTGCTGCTCACTGTATAACCACTTGGTGCAGGCATTTAACGAGAGGAAGGGTCTGAAATAAGTTTGAGAGTCACCTTGGCTCATCCTTGCCCTCACACAGGACACAGCGGACGTGCCTGGCAGGAGCAGGGCTATCGCTGGGACACTACCTGCTCATTTTTTCAGCATCCCTATAGGAAGTGGGGGAAACTGAGGCACAAAGAGCAAGTCGAGGCAGACCAGTGCTATGGGACATCCCATACCCCACCAGCTTCTCCATCCCCTGAGAAGTCTCCCATTTGCAGAGCCAGGAAGAAAACACAGCCAGTCTCTCCTCTGGACTTGAGCCACTCCTGAGAGCTTGCGGGCAGAGCCCAGGTGCCTCAGATCCTCATCCCCACCTTCTGCCAGGGAGGACACAGCTTGCAGCCCATGCAGTTGGGAACATCTCCCTCTCTCCTCCTTCCCTCATGTTTAAATAATGCCCAGAACCCAAACCCAAACCCAAACAGCCAGCTCCCGCTGACCCTTGCGGGAAAGGTCTGCATTTCAGTAATTCCACCTTCCTCTTGGAGCTTTTCCACTTTTGTGTAGTGGGGTCTCAAAATAGCCCAGGAGCGTCCCTGACCACCTGCTATTTATAACCCCAACTTTGCAGCAAAACAATGGAGCTGTCTGAGTCTCCCTCCCAAAATAAACAGGCAGCCTTTGAGCGGACGGGAAATCCTGCTGGATCCCCGCTGTGGGGTGTGCAGATGGATGGGTAAACAGGCTGCCCTCCGCCCTACCGCGCCGCATCCCCGCTCCCAGCCCAGGCCACCACTGTGAGGCCCACCAGCCCCCCTTGCCTGCCACCCACAGCTCGGGCTGGTGGGGCAGGGATGCTCTCAGCAGCGCCCGAGGGTGAATCGAAGGTTGAGCATCTCTGTGTCTCTGCTCTCCGGGGAGCCCAGGGGTGTTTGTTTGCTGGGGGAGGTGATGGAGCGTCCTGGACTGCAGCGATGGGATGGGCAGCCTTGGACTAGGAGGTGCAGCTGGGATCTGGGGTTTGGTGGCTTTTTTAACCTCCTGCATGCCCAGGTCCTTGCTCCCTGCTTGTTCTTCAGGGATCTTCTGTGGGGTGCGTGTTCCTAAGCAGATGTGACTTTGGATTTCAACGGCCAAGGCAACCAGGAGGGATGTCGGACCATGAGAAGGGAACTTGCTGCCTCCCATGGCCACTCCCAACCCCAGCCCAGGTCAGCAGGAGAAATGAGCAGCAATGGCTTTACCTACCAGCTACACCAATGATACGGTGACAAATTTGTACCAAGGAAGGACATGACAGCTGTCACCCTGCATCCCTGTGATAGTCGGGGAAGATCCCATTGCTCCAGTGAGCGTGGGAGGCTGGTGCTTTCTCTGGAGCAAGGGCTTCCAGAGGGGCAGGAGAAAGGAGACCTGGACAAGCAGCCAAGTCCCTGATGTACAGATTGCAAAGCAAGAGACAGAAGGAGCCCCGGCTCCTGGCCCAAGGGGCTGACAACTGTGCTTTTGCAGGAGCAGGGTTAAGTGCGAGTGACAGGCTGAAGGGAGGGATCTTCTCTTGTGCCAGCAGGACACCTACGCAAGCCTCTCCAGGTCTGCGAAACCCGCTGCAGGACTGTAGTGCCGCAGAGGCTACCAGCGGGATGCATCTCCCCAAATCAGCAGCATCTGCATCCACAGCATGCCCCAGAGCCTGCCACACGCCCACGCTGTGGTGTCTCACGCTGGGCAGCAGTCCCCAGCTCCGCCATGTGGGATGCTGGGTTGTAGGGATGGAGAGGATGGGCATCATGAGTCCTTGGGTTTTGTTTGTGAATGCCAAGGTGGAGGGAGGTGCACATATCTCCACAGCAGGGATGTCCTGGTACCCATGAAAAAACAAAGGATGCCACACTGTGTGCGCAGCTGGACCGTGCTGGCACATAGGCGATTTCCCCACTCAGGGGAGCAGGGGCAGTGATTTGCCCATGACAAAAGAAAGATCCATATCCCTGAGCGGGCTGGACCCGCCTCTGCCCCAGCAGCGAGCGCTCCCCACTCATCGCTCTCTGCCCTGTGCCAAACCCGCTCCTGGGAGACCCTGAATGGATCTTTTCAAGCTTTTGTTTTTTGGCAGCTGTGTTTTTGTTTTCTTTGCCCCTTTCTCTCCCCTTCGCTCTCTGGTTACTTGGTAGGCTCAGCTTCAGTGTTTACTCTCCTCAGCTCTGCCGTGCTTCCCCCACTGCCGACCTCCTGCTCGCCAGTGCCAGAGAGATGAAAAGGCAGAGCCTTGGTGCTCCTGCTGTTTGCACGGTCTCCTGGGCTCCGCGGAAATGTTTAACTCCAAGTGTTGAAACTGAATATTTCCTGCTCTGAAAGCAGAGGGCTCGATGCACAGACGCACCCCTGTGTGGAGGAATTTGTCCATGGGCTCCATCGGAAAGGTGTCTGCAAGGGGACAGGGACTGAACCGAACCCTTTTGATCCCACTGGGGATTAAGGACCAGATCCTGCCCTCAGTTACACTGATATAGATCTAATGCAGTTCTCCTGAGTCCTCTGAGTCAGGCTCAACTCACTACAAAGTGACTGCTAATGGGATGTGGGATGTAGGCTGGGAGCTGGGCTTGGGTACCAGCGATGCCAGCGGGGCACTGAATAGGCAAGAAGCCATCCCTGCTCCCCCTCTGTGTCTGTGCCTGGGAACGGAGCGCTGACAGCACTGCAAGGTGTTTGCAAGCCAGGACTAGGTCGCTTGGAAGGGAGAGCTTTCCCCTCACAAGCAGGATGGGAAACGTTGCTTTGGAGAACATTTAAATGAGAAGAAAAAAAGGGACCCAGCCCGCCAACAGCCATGACAGCACGTGATGCATACAGCCCCTTGTCACTACGCGGCACGGAACAAACGATGCTCCCAAGTCACTTGGAATGAGCAAAGTTTACAAGGCATGAGGGCGTTCTCTGACCAGGAACTCAGCAAGTTGCCAAATGAATGAAATTAATTGCTTATAATTCAATTTCTCAGCTCTGCCGGTGGCAGGGCCAAGTGCCTCCTCAGGGGCTGCCACCATGGGTGGCACAGGCAGTGGCAATGGGTAAGGAGCACTAATGTTTCCTCCTGGAGATGTGCTCATTCTTTCCTAACAGCCCTTCACTGGCCAGGTTTCAGGTCATCTTCTCCCCACACTGTCCTTTTTTGCAGCCATCTGAAATTTGCCCCCAGGAGGACGAACGCTTCCCTCTTAACTCCGGATTTCTCCTACCTCAAAGAGTTTTCCACTTGTCTGAGTACCAAACTCCCCCTCCTCCGAGATGCCTCCCTCCATCTCACCCTCCTATTTCCTCTCTCTCCCCCTTAAACACTCCATCATTTAAACCCAATCAAAGTTGGTTGATCTGAAACTCTTCTGAATAGAAATGACCCCATGCTGGGGCCCCGCGGCCCCGCGCGCCGCTTTGGGGGCCGCACTGAAACCAGGTGGGTGGTAATGGAAGTGCTGACACAGGCTCCTTGACAGCATCGCCACCGCCAGCGCCTGTAATAATCCCTCCCAGCTCCCCCGCAACTCAGTTTCCGCGGCGATTATTTTCCATTCGATGATGGGCTTGCTGTTATTTGTGTACTGATAGCAGATATCTCGTGTGACAAGCCTCTTTTCCTTCCAGCTCAAAAAACAATAATTCAAAGAAAGCCACATATTAGCTTGGAAATAGCCAAACGCTCACTCTTCTCCCAGCGAGCCCGTGCCACAGCCGATGAAACTCACAGAGCCCTGACAGTAAGTGGCAGCCAAGGGGCTGCTCCACTGTTGGGGAGGATGACAACGGTGGGGTGAGGAAGGCAGAGATGGTTCACGTGTCAGTGCAGAACACCCCAGAATAACAGCAGAGGCAAAAAGTGAGGGAGCCAGAACAATGAAATGGGAGCTCTCCCATCTCTACTGTCATTTACTGGTGTGCTCCCAGGGCCATCTCTATGGGGCTGCATTCTATCTGCTGGGTGCTGCCTTGGATCCTGCTGGTTTTGACTGGGGCCAAAAGGTACATAGTCCCCAAAAACCTGCACAGGGTGGGTGGCTTGAGGTCAGGGCACATCCTGCTCCTTCCAGTAGGCTCTGCCCCTCCCTTGGGTTCCCAGCTGGCTGTTGGATGCAGACCTTGGCTGTGGGGAATTCAGACCTCAGCTGGTTGCCCAGGACTGGGTGCCCTGGATACTCTCCTGCACAGGGCAGTGGAGAGCCAGGCACTGAGGACAGTGACAGGCAGTGAGGTGACTCTGATGTAGTGACTGATTTCAGCATCTGGCTGCAACCACACCCACAGCACGACCTAACTCTGCGAAGACCTCGCAGTGCAGCGAGTACATCAGGGTCACCCAGGAGTCGCCCTGTTGGACCTGCCCTTCTCTGGAGCATATGTGCTTTGGAGGTCTGTGCAGGTGAGAGGGGAGCAGAGGTCTGGAAAAGTGGCTTTTCATGTAAGAAAAGGCTTTTCAGGAGTCACTTCTACTCCACTCCTGCATCACAGCGCCAAGGTGCTAAAGGGCACCAGCAGAAGCTGGACTCCGATTGTGCTGGGTGCTGCATGGGGCCACTCTATCTTGAATCCAAAGGAGAGGGGCACAGGGACAGGTGACAGCCGGTTTTATACAGCTAGGGTGTATAAAACACATAAAGGCACAGAATGAGGGACCTCTACAACCTCAAGAACAAACTGGAGAACAGTGGAGAGCTGAGCTCAGCCCCCTACATGCCCATCAAGGGTCTGATCCCCAGCACCGCTCCCTGCTAAGGTGCCTAAGAAGTGACTGAGAAAATACTCCTGCTTCTCCAGAGGCTAAAAGCTATGGAGGGATCTACAGCAGAAAAGCTTGCTAAAATAATAATTTCCTTCCAAATAAAAGAGTTGCCTTCATAGCTATGTCTCCAGGCAAGCTGGATGCTGGAGAGGACTGATATAAACTGGTGCAGCGCTGCTGCCACGCAGCTAACACCAGCTGGGGTGATCCTATGGGTCACTCCATAAAAATGTGTGTTCAGGCAGCACCCTGCGCTCTTCAGCAGTGGTTGGATATCCCACTGGGTCTGGCATCATGTTTCTCATGGCGAGTGTCAGCCCGACAGAGAGGAGAGGTGAGGAGAGCCTCCGAGCATCTGACCTCACTGCCCGTGATCCCAGCCCTGGCTCTCCATCTGTGGAGATCACGGCTGCCCGGCATGGGGCAGAGGAAGATGGATTGAGCTGGACAATAATTTAAGAAACTGAGTGAGTCTGTACATCCAATCACTTTACAAATCAGGGGAAAAGGAGAGAGGAGGAAAGGCAGGAGAGGGGGGAGAAGTGAAAAGGCCGCGCAGGGAAATGCATCACAATTACTGTCTCGGCTCTAATGAGGAGCCTGTCATGAGGCTGTCATCCTGCGGAAAGCCACCTACTCAGAAAGATTCAATAAAAAAGTAGCAGAGAGATAAAAAAGAGATATATTTCAGCCCTTGCTAATATTCTTTTCATTTGTCCCAGCACAAAATAAGATACTGCACTTAACCGGCTCGGTTAAAATGAAAAGGGGGGGGGCGGGAAGGGAGCAGCATTGATCAATACCACTAAAAGCTGGGAGACACGGTGATGGAGTGCAATTTTTTTGTCTGTGCTGAAGCATAGCAGAGGCCCGGGTGGGGTAATTTATGATTCGCACGCATGCGGGCTAACTAGAGGCTGACAAGACAATGAATCCTCGATGAGAGGGACATGGGCCGCTGGGAGAGCTGGAAAGGGGAAGCGTGACAAGGACCTGGGAGAGGGGAAGAGGAGTGCTGGGCTGGGCTGTGGTCCCATCTTCTCATGGTGCTGCTCCTGAGCTCAATGTGGCTCTGCAGAGCAGAAACACCTCTCTAGGCTTCACAAGATAAAACCAGAGAAACACTGAGACGAAGCCAAGGGGCTGCACTGCCTCCACCCCTGCCCTCCTCCCTTGTGGCTCCTAGCTGGGCAGGCTGCCCATGCTGGCTTCCCCAGAGGAAAGACATTGGTGCCTGGCTGTGATCTGTGCTGGGCTGGAGATGGACCAAACCAGGACAGCGGGAACCAGCGATAGAGACAGATGGTCCCTCCTCTGCTCCAGCTTCTCTGATGGGTATGAGTTCTTCTCATGCTGGTATGAGTTTGGGCAAGCTCAGAACCACAGAGTTGGGCGTTCCTGCTGCCACTCATCCTCTGCCCTGGCAGCAAAACTGGAGCCTCCTCCAACCTACTGCCTGAGCTCCAAAACACACAAGTCCTGGGGAACAGCTGGGTCTCCCCAGCATCAGTGGGGACCCTAGCTTCAGCACACATGACATGGCAGAAACACTCCTGGAGGACTCCTACAGCTCTGTCCCTCCAGCCTGAGGGATCTCCTGGAGTGCGATGCACCTCCTTCCCTCCATATCCTTGAGCCGCCCTTCATCCCATGGGTCTTATCAAGCAGCCAAGTCTGTCCAGGCTGTTGACAAACCACCCAGAACCGTGTGATGCAGGAACCCCACCTGCAATTCTGGAGACTACGTGGCCCATGGCCAGTCCCTCCTCAGTGGGCCTTGTGAAATGAGGCACTGGGACCCAGCACAGGCAGGAGACCCCAGAGCTTTCGTGCTACCTGTGCTGTGTATGCAGTCATGGCTGGACTGAGTGTAAGACAACAGCTTGCCTGCTCCTCATCCTTCTTCCTCTTCCTCAGTTGCCTGGCATGCCTGGGGCTGTGCATCCAGGGCTGGTAGCTGGGCGACATTCACCACCGGGCCTGGCGTCTGGCCCCGTTTGCTGTTACAAGGGTCACTTTTTGTCCCTTGTGGAACCAGTCCCATGAGCTGGGGTTCCTGCTGGCCCAGTAGATGCATTGCCAAAGGGTGCTGTGCCTTGATTTTCCACACTCTGCATCAACTCTTGGAATGGAAAGACCTGGAGCAAAATACTTTCTTTAGCTGCCAGAAAATAACGGCAGTGGCAACTAGAGAAAGTGGGAATTTTGTAGGAACACCCTCATGTCTGGCTGGGAACTGTAAGAGAGCTCGGGTCAGAGGTCCTACTTTTGGGGTCTGTGCCATGCTCTGCTTGTTTATAACCAGAAACCAGGATACAGCTGTGAGTGGGAGCAACAGCCCCACACAGGGTCAGTGGCAGCACTAGGGGGACTTTTCCCTCCTGTTCTCATTCCATTGCTCCCTGCAAAACCTGCAGGACAACCCTGCACCAGACTGCACCTGCTCAGCTCTCACACGAACTGTCCTCCTGCTCCTCTTGGTCCTCGGTGGAGAATCTGGCAGCATCCTGAGAGGCAGGTTCAGCCTGGAAATGGGATTTTGCCTCTACCGTTTGCGGTGAAACAAGAGCCTGGGGACCACCCCACTGCTGGTGGGCTGGGGGCTTACTGTGGGTCCCCCCACAGCCCAGCAAGGCTCCAGCGCCATCCTGTCCCCTCTGCAGATGCTTGCAGGCAGCCACGCTGCTCCCGTGCCCTTGACTTGGAGGGCAGCCGGTTAAGTTCGTGATATACCGATACGCCTATAATTTGAAGGGGTGATGGGGTAGAGTCTTTCCCTGCCTCCCACCCATTCTCTCCCCCCCACTTTTCAGCTTCTCTCCTCCCTTGGGGGTGTGTGGGGCACACATCGAAAACACAGATATTGAACTGTCAAAACTATTTCCTACAAGAAAATAGATTCATCAGCTTGCAGCACGCAGGGTCATTGCCACATTTTCCCCTCGCGCCAGCACCTGCACATGCCGGCGCATACCCAATGCCTCTTCGCAGCACCGGCACTTTAGCTTGTAGCTCAGGGCCCTTAAGTGACTTTGAGAAATGGATAATCGATTATAATTCCACGGGCCTCTCTGCAGATTTATCCAGAGAATGTATAAAAGCCAGGGATTGGGAGAAGCGGGTCCTTCTGGCCAACACGTCGATTGCCTGTGCTCTCCGTGCCCGGCTCGGAAAATCGCATCCCGAGCACGACTCTGTTTAATCCATCAGTACACAATCAATGCACTCTGTAATCAACTCTTGATCACTTAATTTTACACATGTTGGCTGAATCCCTTTGTTTAATCACTAGATCAGGCTGCCTTGTTGCACTGCCCCCTTCCTGCTTAACCCTCCCTGACCCTCGTTCCCCCCTCCCCATGAGCACCACCAAACACAGCCCAGAGCCTTCATTTCACCTTGAGGAAGAGCTCCCATGAATTTAGAGAGCCATGAGATGGCAAAGGAAGGGCAGATAGGAAAACAGAGCAAGTGAAAACAACACCACAGAGAAAGAAAATATTTTCCTTTCTGTGTCTCCCTAGAGCTTGTCCCAGCCATTTCCACCCACATAAATAAAAATCTCTGCTGGGATTTAAAAGGGGGCTGGATGTTGGGATACACACACTGAAGGCCTGCAACATCCCAGGGAGAACGGGGTGTCGCTCGGCAGACACACTGGCACGCAACGGGCACTCATCACATGGCTCCCCCAGCTACATCCAGCTCCTCCAGCATCCTCCCCGCCCCGTTATTATTTTGACTGTTTTAGCAGCCGAGGCCATTACGAGCATCCGTTCTTGATCTTTCCCTCCCAGAGGCATCCTTGGGAACACTGCTCCCATCTCGCCAGGGTTCATCTTCCTTTTTATGGCAAGAGCATGACCCTTGGGTTGCGAATGCATGAAAAAGCAGCTATTTGGCATTTTTAGCGTGATTTGTGTTGCTAGCCTGATGCCACCTCACCTCACCCTTCACACGTACTCCGCCGGCACATCAGGGTCAGTGTCCAAGGGATGCTCATAGGTGGAGATGTCTGACTGCCCGACATTGAAATGCACTGGGATATTGCATGTGTGTGCCTCATCCTGCTGTCAGAAAGCCCTTTTCAAAAAGATTTTGTTGCATTTCATTGTATGATGAGAACTCGAAAGCTCAGAGACAGGGGGACCACATATTTGCAATCCAAACATGGGCCATTTTGACCGGCCACGTAGGTCACACAGCACATTCCTCCTACCCGAGCAGCACAGTGGTCATTCATAACCCAGTTAAGTCTTCCATTTAAAGAGGCCTTGATGCTGTCTCTAATTTGGCACGTGGAGTAACTGCTGCTCATGCTTGCAAGAATAAACGATAGGATATGCTTGAACAAGAGGGATCTGGAAGTGCAATTGCCAGGGGAGCGTGCAAATGTTAGCAAACTGCATGTTGACACCAAGAGGCCAGTTGTAGGACAAAGCAGGCACGGATGTTTAAAGAGAATTCCAGTTGCTATCCTATAGCAAATAGTCTTCAAAGAGCCCCTGGAGCTCTCGGCTTCTCAGCATGGAAAGAGGAGCTTGTACAAGATGAAACGCAAATAAATAGTTTACCATAGAAAAGACATCCAAGGCAAAGAGTGAGATGCAAGTTTTAGATCTCACATTAGCCAGCTGGGGTTTTATTGGTCCCCAAGTAAAAGCTGTAAATAAAATACAAACCCAACCTTCATATTGTCAAACTACATTTTAAGAAAACCCACAACTTAATTGCACTCAAGAGCACCATGGGGCAAACTGCTGCACGGTGCATCACAAGGCAGCCCACAGAGCTGTTAGGAAAGTGTAAATCCAAGAGCTGGACAAGTGGAGTCTTTTACCTTGGGATCTGCTAACAGGCACAAATTACTCTGACTTTGCTAATGTAGCTCATTCCTGCCTCAGAAACTCTTGGTAAGGTGCTAGTAAGAAAAGAGAGCATAGAAAGCTCTCTCTTCTGCTCACACTGACATCAGTGCCAGGGAGGAAGGATGGCTGGTGGGTGGGATGCTGGGACCCCGTCTCCTTGTTTCAAGGCTCCTGTCTGGCTGTAGGGAGAAAAGGTGATGCTGCACTTCAGGGAGGCACAGCCTAGGTGACAGGGACAGGGGGTCTAACCAGAATTAGCCAGCAGGGAATGAGTGGGGGACCAGAGCACCTTCCCCTCCTGTCCTGACGGATGATGGCTCCTGTGCCAGGCTCTGCAGTGCTCCTGAGGAGCTCCAGAGCAAGGAGAGGTCTTCCCTTCACATTGGGCTCTCATCCCTCCTATGCAGAGCTGAGCTGCTCTTTTCATCCACTTTTCCTATCCTTTGCATTCATTCTTTAAACCTTAATATATGCTGATACATTGAAAATGTCAAAACTAGCCCACCCAGTTTAAGGAATAGCCCAGTTTAAGGCTCAGTTTAAGGAACAGCTCTTCCCAGCAGACCCACACTTGAGATCTGGTCTGAGCTTCACTTGGACACAGTCCGCAGGGCTTTTACCTGCACTTATTCGGGGTGGTCTGACTTCCATGGGAACAGGAAAAGCCAGCCCAGGTCACTCTGTCCCCAGAGTCCCTTGCCAGGAGATCAAAGGGTCACCTTGCCTAGGGTCTGCCACCGAACCAGGAAAGGGACAACTTGCTCTGGCAAATTGATGGGATGTGCCCTGATGGGAGAAAAAGATACAGTCAAAGCTGGAGATGGTTTTACAAATCCTGGCCCAGCAGAAGCAGACTTCCTAGGAAGAGCAGGAAAGACCTCGCTGCAAGCCACCACGAAGGAGACCAAGCACAGGGCCAGAGGAGAGCCTCCCCCCGACTGTCACCCACATGCCAGCACAGGCGATGACAGTATCATATCCCTTCCACCGTTTTCAGGTGGAGGGAGGGAAATAAGAAAAAAAAAACAACCAAGCAAAACAACCTGCCAAGGACTAATTAATATTTAATTTACTGCAAAATGTACTTATTATTCCCAAGTAATTGGCCAACTGCACAGCTGTGACCACTAATGAATAGAGAGGGGACAAGATGCAGGGACAGGAGGCAGGCGGGGGGAGCGCAGGGGTGGTGTTGTCTTTGATCAGACTCTGCTGCCTGCCTTTAATGTGCATAATAAGAAAACTTAAACAGCTTTGATTTTATTTTTTTCTTAAGATCTAAAAACAGCTCTGATGCCACTAATGGATTGCATTTAGCTTATTGCACTGTAATCGCCCTATTATCGCTGCAACTTTAACGAGGGGGAAAAAAAGACTTTGGAAGATGGTATTTGCAAATGGGCTGTTGCATAACACTGGTGCTAAACACAGAGAAAACAGGTGAGTCCCATTTAATTGTGGTTCCTTGCATAGATTGCCAATATCTGAGGCACTCAGCATCCCCATCACTATTGCTGCTTTTTGCTCTGTGATTGAACTATTGGCTCATTTAACTCTAAGGACAGGAAATATTTTTTTACTCGCTAATAGAAGTATGGCTCGGCTGTGGCCCAGCGCAGATTTTTTAGATCGGTTTTTCTTGATGGCTTATTCTGCGGAGAGAGTTAATTTCACCCCAGTGCAGAGTGCTTAAGTGGGATTTAAGTGGTGCGAGAGTGTTTTGCTGACCCCTTCGCATGAGGTGAAATCTGCCCTGAGAGCCTCCCCATCCCTGGAGAGGGATGCTCAGCACCAGGTGGGGACGTTTGCTGAACCTGCTGCCGGGCTCTGGTGTGTCACACACAGCCCTGACCTGCACAGGCACAGCTTTAGCGGACAGGGATGCCCTCGTCCCTGTGCTCCCGGTGCCTTTGCTAGGCAGAGGGGATGCAGGGGAGCATGGGAAAGAGATTAAAAGCCCTGATTTATCCTTCTTTCTGAATCCTGACCTACTCAGACCCTCGTTTCTCCATTCACAACAGCCACAGCTGCTGTAGCCATCACTTTTTCCCCAGGAGGAAAAGACCACCAGGACTGCCTCCCTCCACCGCATCCCTCACCAGCCGTGGGCCCTAAGGCTCCTTCAGCTTTACAACGGCACGGAGACCTCGGGCCAAGTTCCCATCCTGCTTCCACGGGTGTAAATCCAGAGCGACTTCATGGATTTCAGCTTGGCAAAAGCCAGATCAGCACTTGGCACCTCCGTGCCTCTCAACGTCCAAGTCTGTCGAGCGACAGGCTGGGAGACATGCTGTCATGGCCACCCGCTGCTCCTGCCCTGTGGCTGGCCCTTCCCTCTGGCTAAATCAAGCAGCTCATCAGACACTGTGCTGAGGAGGTCGCGCCGTGGCGGGCGGCCATGACACACAGAGCCAGGGAAAGCCATGGCAGGGGAGAGAGAGGCCTGAACCACGAGAGCGAGAAGGAGATGGAGCACGTGCAGCCTGCGAAGCCAGCAAGCAGCTGGAGGGAGCTCAAGGAAGGGCGGTGGGAAGGAGCAGGGGGTTGCAGGGCTACATCCGCAGCTCAGCGAAGCTGGGAGATGGCCCCAACCTGCTCTGGGCCCTGCATGTCTCCATGCAGGGATGTTGCTCCTAGGTGGTGGCCTGACACCTCTCCACCCCTCTGCGAGGCACCGGTGCTGGTGGCTTTCCCACTCAGTGGGGACAAAGGCAGCACAGGCTGGTGCGTGCAGTTTTCCAGCCCTCTGCAGGTAAACGTTCAGGGAAAAGGCAGGGCTGAGCTTGGGAAAAGCATCCCCATGGGCCACCCAGCCCCTCTGGTGGGAATATGTGGGCCTTTTGCTGCTTGCACAAGAGCACACATCTGTGTGTAGGTTTAAAATAAAAAAACCTGCATGCCCTGCAAGGGGAGCAGCCCTGCAGGACATGGCAGAGCTGGGATGAACTGACACGGCCACCCCAAGCCTGGGCAGCACTGGCAGGAGCTGCTGACCTTCCTTTCCTTTCAGAAGATTCATTCTCCTTTTTGCTTTTAAATTGTCCTCTGCTTCAGTCTGGAGTTTGGCTTGGCAGTTTTCTTTAAAATGGCAAGAATGGCATCAATCTCCTCAGGGAGCTGTGGACTGGAGGGTGGGCTGGAGGGTCTGTCAGCTCATCCCCATGTTCTGTGGGTGACCACCATGGGAGAGTTGGCCAAGAAACGGCTCCCCTCTGCAATGCAGCCTGAGCTGATGGCCATGTTTGGCTTGAAAGCGACTTCAGCTCTGTTTTTTGACTACACATTGTGCATTATCCCCACAGCAAAATCATAATGGCAGCAGAAAACTATACATTCACCCAATAAATAGGACACAGGTTTGTGTCAGCACACAGCCAGCAACCTCAGCACTGAGGGGGTCACACAGCCAGAGGACCCCAAGGGCTGCAAGGCGAGGAGCACACCGGGGGCAGCGGGGTTTGTAGGGAAGCCTCCTCTCCCTGCCCACCAGTCACACATGTCAGACCGGCTTGCATGGCTCCTCTCAGAGACCGAAATTCAAACAGGGATGCTAGGATGGAGCCAAGAGCATCAGTGCTCTGCCAGCCCCGGCCCTGCTCCATGATGCCTGTCGAGGGTGCCGAGCTGTGGGCAGGGGTTCCACCTCTCTTCCCAAGCTCTCCATCCCCATCTCTGTCCAAAGTCCAGCAGCTTTCCATGTCTCTCTCCAGCTGCCCCACTCCTTCCCTTTCCCCTCCACCCTCTTGTGCCACCCGGCTCAAGAAGCAGGCACTGCTAGAAAATTCTCCCCAAACCCATATTTCTGCCTTGCTCCTGACTGTCAGATCTTGCAAAATTAAAACTGCCACCAGACTTTAAGGGCAAAAAGCAATTTTGGTTGGGCTCTTGGCAAGCTGAGCTGGCATTGGCCTCATGCCACTTGATTTTCCTCACTGGGTGCTGCCTCTCCATCATCAGGAAGGAGCTGGCTGTCAACCCACAGAGGTTTATTTTGTATTTTATTAAAGCTGATCAGAGAGGCACTGTTTTTTTTGGTTCTACCTCAAGGCGGCATTCAGTTGGCCCTCAGCATCTGCCAAAATAATAATTAATATATGTTTGATTAGTGCCTTGTGTGTTTGTGATGCTTCAGAATCATGCGTGGCTGCTGGGAAGAGGGTCAGCACTACCCCTGTTTCCTAAAAAAACTGCTGCAAAGAGGGGAGTATGGTCTTGTGGCCATGGCATGACACAGGGAGACAGAACTAGAGACTGCCTCTTTGGTCTCACTTGTTTTCCCATGCTTTGAGCCCTCATTTCTAAAAAGAAGATAAAACCCCCTTGTCTATCCCATATTTTGGCTCCCTCCTCTGCTTGGCCCTCACGTTCAATGGGACAGGGACTGTGGACAGCACTCTGCTGCTATAGGGGCTCCATCTAAGCGCAGCTTGAGGAAAATCATAAATAACATTATAAATAATACAGTAAAATACTAAAAGAATATAAATAATAAAAATAATATAAATATTGAAAATAATATAAATAATGAAAAAGTCAGTCTCTGGCTTCCAGTCCTTTCTTTAACCAACCTGACTTCTTCTGTCCTCTTGCTTGCTCCTCTCTGCAGCATCAGAACAGATTTTGGGCCAACCTCCCCCAAATATCCCCAGTATCAGCATTGCAGCTTGAACACGGACACAAAAATCCAGCACAGGCAAAAAAAATAAAATAAAAAATCAACAAAACACCTCAGGGAATTTAAAAATCTGACCAGATAGGCACTATTGATGGAGAAATATAAACGCTGCTATTTCAGGGATGGCTTCGTGAGCCCTAAACCTGAGCTGCAGAGTGAATTGTTGGGTTCGATTTGTCAAACTGGGAGGCTGGCAAGTTTGGGCAGCTTCACAGACTGTGTTTTATGGAACCTTTCAGGAACCCTCAATAAAAAATGTATTAGATTAGTAATTTGAGTCCCAAATGACCAATCTGAAACGATTGCTTTCTTATGATTTTTCTGAAAGTGCCTGTTTCATGAGGAATTGCTTGAAAAATCAGACAGAGTTTTTAGAGACAATTGTAACAGCACACATGAGGGCTGGGCACAACGGGTTAGGAGAACATTCGTTTAATTGAGAAAGGGAAAAAAATCCTTTATAATGCCTCTTCTCTCTTTCCCCAGATTGTGCATTACCATAATGAGGTCTAATTCTTAAATACTTCTCCAGAAAGAAGTGTTCCCCATCCCCGTATTGAGATGGGAAGAAGGTGTGGAAGGGAGACACAACTTGCTGAGGTTGCACATCCTGAGCGGAGCTGGGATGGGAGCTCCGTGCTGGGTCCCCAGCAGGTCCCAGTTACAGCTCCTTCCCTGCAAACTGGTTTTCCTCCCCTGTGCTCTGCTCAGAGCTGCTGGCATGGGATGACTCCTCGAACCACAGAGATTCTGTGATTGTGTCTGCCATCGCAGCTGAGCATGCTGGAGGGACAAGGGGCATCCAGGCTCTTGGTAGAAATTTATACTTCACAATATGGAGATGTACAGTATATATAGTTCAGACAAAACTATAAGCCATGTTTTATTAATTTTATTGCTAAAATGCTAATGAAAACTGCCATTTAAGTATGTGATGTAGCAGAAATTAAGTGTATGATGACCTCCTGAGGTTCCTTTCAACCTAAATTATCCTACAACTCTACTACCCCGTGAACATCTCTGCCTTTTGGTCTCTACACTTTAGGGACCAGGCACGTAACACATATTCAAGCTTTCTGCCCTGACTGTAGGGCTCAAAGCACGCCTTTTATTTAAAGGAAAACTGAGATTCTTGTACCACCACTTGATTGCAGGGGCTGAAACTTTAAGGAGCTAAAAAATAAGAATCCTGAGAGTCTCATGATAAACTTGTGAGAATTGGCAATCCTGAGAATGAATCACCTTGGGATACCACTACCTGGAAGGTATTAAGGAACTACAGTGTACAGCTTAATTAGGATTGTTAGTCAGGGCTGGGCTGGTTAGGAAAGATGCAGAATTTGGAGGAGAAGCAGGAGGACTAACCTACCCTCCATCCTATTTATCCTGTCTGGTATATCCTGCCTTTGTCTCCCCTACCCTCTGTCTTCTCCTCTACTCAGGCTCTCACTATGCCACCTATTTCCCTCAGCTTCCCAGACCTCACCTCGTTTCACAGAAAATACAGAAAAAATGAGGGACTCGGCAGCTCCAAACACTGTGTGTGCAAACCACATTCCTTCTGCCTTTATCCTCTTCCCTCTGACCCAAGAACTCACTGAGACACAGCATCTCTCTGGGAATCTGGTCCAGCATTCCCTGTGCGTAACTGGGTGATGGCACCCCATTAGAGTGATCTAACCGGCACATCTGGGCATGCCTGCAGCCCAAAGTAATTTAACTCAGGTCCCGGTAATAGCAAAAAGCTTTTGCAAATAAACAGCAACTGTGCCTGTTTTGATCAGAGGTTAACCCCGCAGGCAGCAGGCCTGGGGATGTTTTAGGGTACCTCCAGGGATGAAGTGGTGGAACAACTCCTCCAGTATTTGTGTCGTTCAGTTTATCAACTTGATCAATGAAAATACAAAAAAAAAACCTAGATCACTGAAATATCTTTACTCTTAATCTCCTTAATTGCTCCTATTCAAGCAATATTTTTAAGCAGACCATTTTTTAAGACAGGCAAATACCAAGTCAGTAGGTTTTGCATAAATGGCAATTTGCAAAACTGCAAAGGTGACATTTTTGACGTGAACATTTAACAAAAAATTAATATTTTGTCTCTTTAATAAATGGGTATTTGCAAGAGAGAATCCATTATAAAAAGGGAGCTAATGCAAGGTTCTTGAAGCCATTTCCATCAATAGCTATAAGATTTATATGTAAATATGTTAATGGTACTATTAATAATTTAATGGGGGCATGGCAAGCTGTGTTTACATAATAAATATGATTAAGTGTTTCCCTCGAATGAAGTTGCTGAACTGTCACGCTACCCCAGGTTATTATCAACATGGCTTGAAAATGTTAATCAGACAATCAGAAGAAAACAGGCCCCATCCCCACTAGACCATCCAAGTTGTTTTAAACATCGGTCCCAAAAACCTCCCACAATTGCTGCTGTGTTGCCGGCAGAAGTGTGGAGATTTGCTAAAATGCACGGTCGATGTTTTACCTGATTTTATTTTTTATAAGAGTGGACTAACACCATCCACTTGATTGGAATCACTGCAGATTTACTTGAGTGTAATTGAGAAGAAAATCTGGTCTGAAATAATTAAGTCCCTGAATATGCTTATCGCTCCTTAAATCCACTGCACACGAGCAAGAATTACACAGTCTTTGGGCAGAACGAAGCACTTTATGGGACAACGAGGGAAGCTGCAAACCAGCAAAATCCTACTTCCTTGCTGGACTTTATCCACCTGGAGCTGCGGGATCCTCCCTTGCTCAAGCATCGCTCCCTCTGTAAATGCTCGCTGGTGCAAAGTTTTCTTGACAGCTCGGATAAATCTGCTCTGAAGCTGCACACCAGGAAGGGCTGTGGGTGCTGTGACCAAGTGCCAGGCTAAATCCCCACCCAGCCACCCTGTCTTGCCTGTTAAGCCCAGCTTGCCCACTAAACCCTGCTTCCAGCAAAAGCCTTTAGTGTGAGGAGGCAAGGGATGGAAAGGGTTAATTTAACTGCAGTGCAAGGCCAATCACGCTGAGGTGTCAAACTATAATTTTATATTAGGGCCTGTAATAGTTACTAGAGTTTTACTACAATAACTACATGTCCAGGCAGAGTTTAATGAGAAAATCTATAGTTTTGCTAGGGTATTTTCTCTTAGTTTGCATAATTCCCTGAATGCAACCCAGTAAAGCTTTTGACCCGAGATAATAAAAAGGTGATAAAAATGGGCTGTAAAATCCAGCATATACATACATATATATATATATATATTAAACAGCCACTACAAAATTATGAGTAATTTCCACAAGACAAGACGAAACATACCCCCTTTTCAGTCTCGGTTAAATCAGGGGACAACAAGACTAAATCGAACTGACAAATCTAAACCATAAGCAACCCCAGAACCTGATCGTGCCTGGGGTCAGGGTGCTTTAGGGACAGGATCTGCCCCAAATTTTCCTGCAGATAGGAGCAGCCCCCGGCTGGAGTGCTAATTCTCAGAGTTTAATTCATAAATTAAAAATAGGAATGGGCTGAAGCACTGTACTGATAGCTGGACAGACGGACGGATGACAAGATACGGCACGGTAGCCTTTTCTCCCAGGGACCTGCGAACAGGAGGGAAACTAATGGACAATCTGTTTGGATACTCACATCATGCCGGCACCACTCCAGGTTTCATTTAAAGCAGATTACACCTGCCTCGTGCATTTCTGACTTACAAAGACCCCTCTGGTGCCCTACAGGTGACAGATCTCCCTGTGATAGCATCCTAGTGAGGAATCCTATGCTTAGCCCAGTGAGGTCTAAGTACTATTTATTTCCACAGAGATTTTACCAAGGAGGATACAGGTCTGGGACACAGGTCTCCAGGTTCCTGATCCCTCATTTTGACCTTGGTTAAACCTCTCCTCCTGCTCCCCCTGTCCATGTGGATGCGATCACCCAGCTGCAGCCTTGGTGAAGGAGGGAGGAGGCTTCTTAGCTGAAAGGCATATGAGAAGGACACATTAAATCATCACACACTCTCTCCGCATTTCCTCCTCCACCCTGCGGCTGGTTACGAGGAGGTTTGGATTGTAAATACAGCAGTAACTTTCTCCATAAAAGTCAGCCTCTTCTCTCCGTCGGAGCCATCAAGGGATGGCACAACCCAGTGCTTGGGATCTAATAATAACAGCATCTTTCATCCTATGGCATCTCCCACCCTGAAGGCTACCGAAGGGCTTCACGAGCACGCTCCACACATTTGGGTCTCATCCTGAAATGCATCCCCTTCCAGGGATGGGCAGAAAAACTTATTTATAAGAGAAATTCAGGGAAAGCAAGACAGAGCGAGCTGCACTGACACCCATTTAGGACATGGTGCTGAACATGAAATATGCCTTGGAAATTTTTACGTGCAAAAGCAGTTTTGCCTTGGATTCTGCATTACCCTGAAGACGCAACATTTTGTACACCAGTACCCTGAAGCACCTGCCTCGCACATGGAGCACGGCTGGCAGTTCCCCTTCCCAACCTCCCTTCCCCACCCAGAGGGTCTTGGTGCAGGAGAAGATACCTGGGCTTGGCTGCAACTGCAGGGAGAGCACTGGGAGGGAAACACGAGGCTGGTCAGACGTGCAAGGTGCTGCCTGCCCTGACTGGTGGCCCCTGAGGTTCATCTCCACTGGGTCCGTCTCTCTGGCAAGCTCCTGGCTCTCTGTCACCCTGCCAGCTCCGGGCTGTCCCTCTCCGGTTCCCCCATCAATCACCCACAACGGGGATGATGTGTTAATGTTTTTCCTATAGACAGACACATTATGTTTCCACACTGCCTCTGCACACGCCGTGTTTACGCCCCTTCTCCCTCCGGGGAGTAAATCAAGCAAATTGATGCGAGCCATGATTAATTGTGTATCTCGGACCAATCTTTTACCGAGTCCCTCACACAGGCAGGTTGATCCCCCCCTCTCCCTCCCCGACGAACAGGGGAAAGGAGACGGCGCTCCGCTCGCTCCCTCTCGTGCAGTTTGACGGATAGAGCCTGCCCGGGACGCGGCGAGATAAATTTGAAAGGCCTGCGCCGGGCTGTCAGCGTTAAAGATGATGAATGTGCGGAGTGGCGAGCGGCGGCACCCGCCGAGCTCGGCGTAATGGATAGGGCTCCTCGGGAATGGATGCTCGCCCGGCTATTCTGCGTTAATCTCCGGGCTCCGCCGAGGTGCCGCCGACTGATAACAAGGAAATAGGAATGACAACAATTTTTAGTCGAGAGATTCTTCACAAAAATGCCAGCCTGCTAGAGGTCTGACAGGCCCTGATTGAACGGGAGCGGGGAGGGGGGAGCCTGCGAGCACCTCTTGACTAACATGCAAAAGATGGATCATTTCATTTCCCCGCCTGACCATCTACATTTATTATCATTTCCCTTAATTCTGCCTCGCTTAGATACCTGTCAGCACCGTTTCTCTTCTGAGGGCTGGCTGATGGGATCTGAGTGGGGCCGGAGCCCCTGTCCCTCCTCCAGTGTGGGAAGCGGGAGCATCCCTGCCGCGGCAGGCAGCATCGCAGACATGACTGCCCTGCCCTCGGCTTTCCCGGGCGGGCCGGGAGAACGCCCAGGCAGGGT
>NW_009709700.1:47339-48931 GCF_000703405.1 Apaloderma vittatum
GGCAGATCGCCAGGACAGGATTTGCTCCCCGAGGTGGGCTCACTGCACAGCCCCACTGCTGCCACCCGCGCTGGCACCTGCATTTCTGGGCTTTCCCTGCTTGGGGGCAGGAGCCATGGTGGGCTCTCTCCTGCTCTGACAGGAGAGCGTCCTCTGTCTCCTCTGGCTGAGGGTTTCCAAGCCACAGCACAGTGATCCCAAGGCTGGTCTCACGCTCCAGGAGTGCTTCACTTCAGGCTTTGCTCACCCACCCCGAGCACTGCAGCTTGCCCCCTGGCTAGAAAAGCCTCAGCTCCCAGTTTCACGATGTGTTTAAGCCAAGAACTTTGCCTAGGCTCAGCAAATCACCTATCTGCATCCCACTTTGCTCAAGCAGCAGGAAAACAGAGCTGGAGGAAGCAGAGAGAGGTCTCGTCTGGCCAGAGCACAGCAGGGTGGGATGTTGGTGCTGCTGCAGAAGCTCCAAGCCTTAGAGGGGCTCTTTGTTGCTAACTGGACATCCCACCTCACTTTTTTAAGCCTTCTGCCAGAGCCAGTCATGGCCACAGCATCAGCATTGCTTGCTCCAGTCTGGTGCCACGTGCTGGTGACTCCCCGGCTGGCACAGCAGTGGGGATGCAGAGGAGCTGGCAGACACGTCCCTGGAGGGACGGTTTCCAGAGCTTCAAGGGCTGTACAGAGGAATACGGAGGTGACAGTGCATGCTGTGGCACTCACCAGTGTGAGGACGGCCCCAGGAAAGCCAGGTGGGACAACACAGGAGTGGGGGCACTGGAAGGCAGCAGCACAGCCAATGTGCACAAAGACTGCCTGTGGTGGAGGAAAGCCTCTCTGGCACAACACGCAGAGCCCTGAGGTCCACCTCACATATGCCTGGGCTGTCCCCACAGCACCCGAGCACCTGTACCAGGAACTTGGCACTTCCAGAGTACCTCACAGACACGTCAGAGTGATCAAGCAGAGAAATTGCCACGTTCACCAGCGAACACCTGGGCACATGGGGCTGGGCAGCCACAGTAAACAGTTCATCCTTGGGGTTAGGCTGGATGCGGATGCCAGACTGTCCTCAAATCTCATCCTTTCTCAAGTGCTCCCGAGTTGACCTACAGCCTCTTCCTCTCCCCACAGCCTCCTCTTCCCCTCCTCGTGTCTCTCCCTCTGTAGACAGCACTGGTTCTTTAATGACCCTGATCATACAACTATTTTCTGGCCACACATAAATGGTTTCATTCCCCCCCGCCCCTCCACGACTGCCATCGCCATATTAAAAAGCAACCCGCTGCTGGGAATACATTAGTGACTTGCAGCAGATCCTTCTTTGCAAGGATAATTACAAAAAATAGAGGGACAATAACTATTAATATTTTATTGCAGTATTTAATGAGCTAAAGCAAATCGTCTTGCACTCCACTGGAACGACATGCTTTGTCATTCTTACGTTCCCTCCATCATTTTCCCCGGCTCCCCATCTGAGGAGCCCTCCCTGCTTTCAAGTCTTGCTCACTCAGTGCAATTTATATTTCCTCTAAGCTGCTTTTCTCCAACTTGAAAAATGACCTTGCTTCTTTCTGGCTCTGGTGCGCCCCCCACGC
>NW_009709700.1:48949-55606 GCF_000703405.1 Apaloderma vittatum
TCCATTTGTACCAAACGGGGAAAGAGCAGCAAACCCCTTTATCTTAGCAGAGAAAAGCTGCCCTTTCATCTCAGGTGTTTATTGTCTCCATTTCACATGCAAGCAAACGGCTTCCAGAGGTTAAAGAAGGAGTTTTAAAAGCACTTTGGGTCTCAGAGGGACTTGTATCCTCGCTTTTGAAAGCCCTGCATGGTGCAGGTCACCCAGGGCTCAAGAGGGAGTTGATGGCCAGACTGGGGACAGAGGCTCACCCTGGCTGTGCCCCGGCCGTGCCCGAGGGCAGCAGCACCGCTGTGCGGCTCAAAGCCGGGGCTGGACAGGTCTCGCTCACCCTCAAGATTTCGAGCAGGGCCACTGCCGTCGATGGGCAGTGCCAGTTCCCCGTTCCTCACGTGCAAGACTGCAGACCCGTAGAGGAACAGCAGTGGTGCCCTGACCCCAGAGTGTGGGGCAGCTTGCTCCCACCCGGTGAACCCACTGCCTGCTAATCCCTGCCACGCTGCCAGCCATCGGGGGTGCTGGGGACATGTTCTGGAAGGCTTGGCAAGTCTAATTGCTTGGCACAGTTCCAGTCTGGGCTACCCTCTCTGGGAGCACAGGACTTCAGGAGTGCTCTTCAGGGGACTCAGGATGCCAGGACAGCCCAGACACCTGCACCTCCACATAGCAGGGACCTCCCAGCATCTCCCTCTGCCCGGCACAGACCCACGGCATGCACCCACTGGGGTCCCCTGGGGAAAACAGCAAGATGCTAATGTTTGCTTTTGCATTTCTTGATTCCTGCTTTTTGATCCATTCTGACAGAGGGAAAAAAATGCCATATGAATAGTTTCATAGGCTGCTGTATATTAGTTCTATATAATAGTTCCATATTTTATAGAGTTATATATATATATAGTTCTATGGTTCCTATAAAGAGTTTCTCTCTCTCTCTCTCTCAACCTACATAATAGTTCTACAGACTCCTATGTATAAGTCCCAGTGGCCTGCATCCAAGGACACTGCGCCCTAATAATTTAAACTCTTCCTTGTGCTCAAACATCTCACCCTCTCTGCTGCAGTTTCATTACTTTGGAAACCCACACCACTCCTTTGAACTGCCCTGGCCTGCCAAGCAATGACCATTTGTGTCCCAGCCACCTCCTGGTCACTCCCCTCTGCAGGTAATGCGAGTTTGCCCAAACCCACAGAGCACACCACCTTCTGCAGGATGGTAATAACCCTGGAGAGAGCGTTAGCATAAAGCTCTGTCATCTTCTCAGTGTCGTTTCATCCTGCTGTGCTGGCCATGCACCCAGCAGCAGGTTTAACCCTCTGCAACAAGAAGATGCTTAAGGGAAAGGCACTATTCTGGTGGAGGAGCATAAAGCCAGGACAGTGCATTTATGTATTTGTGTACCCCAGTAAGTGATATTACCACGTGTGTAACGCCTTGTTGCACACAAGCCAAAGTCAATCAGTCTTCAGGAATGCAAGCAGCCCTTAAAAAGTTTCCAACACAAACAGATTTGAAATGGGATGATTTCATTTTAAAAGGCCTCAGTAAGGTAAAATAAAAGTTGGAGTTATTGCCACAATGACCTTTACCCATGAAAGTGTGAGCAGCAAAATATCTTTCCCTGAAAAATACTAAAAATATCTTATAGACACACACACATTCATGTGCATATGTAACATTCACTCAAACTACACCCGACATGCTCAGAACAACGATAAGAAGGGAGACGGAGCTGAGCAGCATCGCTGACAACGAGGAGCAAAATACAGGCAGCAGCAGCATCGCTGGTAAAGCCAAGGGGAGTGGTTTTGACGATTTCACTGGCTAAAATTCCAAGGCCAGGTGCTCAGTGGGGATCACTTTGATGCCTATTTACATCAGCTGAAGGGCTGAGCCAAGGATTTCAAGCTGATGGGACCCTATTAACATGTGCTCCAACTGGTCAGGGTAGTCACTAGGCAGCCAAATAGCAGGAGAGGTCAACTCTCTTTCCCCGACTCTCCCTTGCACATGGCTGGGTAACGGGACAGGGAATGTGGGGAGCAGCCTCCTTGTCCTCCAGAAATATATAATCACTCTCTCAGTCTCTGCGAGTGGAGCCGAGATTTAATGTGCTGACAGCCTGCATTTTTTACCTTTAGTCAATACAAGAAAGGCCCCAAGACTATGATTCCCAACATCTGGATTCCATCAATATGTGATCTGTCATGATGTATCGGCATCCCCCCCTCTCTCCAGATTGAGCAATGCGGCTGGTTTTATTAATACGTCAAATACATTATCCGTGTAATACACTTGTCTGCCTCTGCCCTCCCGCTGCTCCCGCACAGCAGATTTGAATGTATGATGAATCAGTTTGCATTACACGTCTGTACGTCATAATTTGTCAGGATTAATAGAACTGTGTGCATGGAGGGGGGTGGGGGAGCAGGAGTGAGCGCGTCATGTGTGTTTAGTGCAGCGATGTCTGTATCACTTATTTATCTCCGCTCAGGCCACTGGCTTCCCGGAAAACAGTGAGCACAGCATGTCTGGGAATCGCTGAGCAACCCGTTGTGCTCTCTTACCAGCCGCTCCAGGTGTGGAGTTGCAGGAAAAGGGGCAAGACGAGTATTTTGGGTGCTCCTGACACATTTGGGTGACCCACGGACAGGGTCAAGTCCCTGCATGCTATGTTGGACACCAACAGCAGAGCCACAAGGGAGGTGACACGGGGCTCCCGATCTTGCTCCTGGTTCTACCAAAGCTTTATTACATGATCCTGGAGCACAACTCCTAGCCTCAGTTTCCTCATGCATCACATCTACCCATGTCCTTACCACCAATTCTCTGTGTGACTTGCAGAAAGTAATTTATTTTCACTTTGTGAATGACTTTTGGTCTCAGTTCCTTATAGCGATGAGGTGCTGAGAGCTGGGGGACATGTGCAGGTGATGAGCATGACCAGAGTCAGAACCAGCTGGTGCAAGCTATGCTCTCCCTAAGATCCAGAAAAACACACCCAAGAGATGAGTTGGAGCTCAGGGGGAGACATTCGTGTTGTCTCCGCTTTGCATACAGCGCATTTGTTTGTAGCTCTGCAGCTGGACTTTGGTTTGCCCCTGTAAAACACCAATTTCAGCTATAAACATTATTTACAGTATATTACACAGGATTTAGTGGGACCCATAAAGACCAGAGAACAGAACTACCTGTGCCATTGCTTCCCAGCGACAGCCCAGCCAGACCAGTGAGAGCAGCCTGCAACGGGCACACAGGCTTCCCCGCTGCATCGCCCAGCCGATACAGAGAACTGCTACCTACGTCCCTCGGGGATGCTCACCCCAGAGTCCGACACCCTGCCCAGAGCACCTTGTTCAGTGTCTCTCAGCTCATTCCTAACGACCTTATATATCCATCCTGGACAGCCCAGCACCAGGCAGAGCTCCTGTCTCATGTCCTGGAAGAAAGACGGCCCTGTGCTCCATCTCATTAGCACTGCCTCTCACCGGCACTAATTATCCCAGTCGTTAGTTTGTCTCTCCTGCTCAGCGTGGTATGGCCAAGAAGAGGCATGAAGTCTTCTTGTTGTCCTTGTGCCAGGTCCGTGTTCCAGCGCTGATGGTGACACAGCTGGGACCACAGCACCTGGTTCTGGATGGCTCCTGGTAAAGCTGCCCATCTCAATGTACTGAAATTAGGGATTTGAGGGTACAGGGCAGGGACTCCCATGCCTCGGCATCTGTGGGAGCTCACGGGTTGGATGGCAGAGAGCGGCGAGCAGATCTCAGGGTGCCAACACATCCCCCTGCTGTCCACCACGCTTCTCCAGCCCCTTTCGGTTCCATTCTGTGAATTAAAAGGCACTAAGTGACCACCCTAAAGACCTGCACAGTCTAACTATAAGGTCAGATATTGGTGTCACAGATGTCACCAGTAATACTTTATAGTGTTGTCATTGCTGTTACTTTGCCTGCAGTGAAGCTCAGCAGAAATGTGAGTTTAAAATACTAATCATGGTGCTAATGGCAGCATCTTGCTGAGGTACAACCCTCTGCAAACAGCTCATGAGTGCCCTGCAGAGCAAGTACCCCACAGCAGAGCACCCCAAATCCTGCCTTCACATCAGAGGGGGTTGATAACTGCTAGGGACAAGGCTTGCCCCCTCTGCTCCTAACCATGGCCTGCAAAAGCCCCAAGTACCCCAAAATAGCGATGTCATGCCACATCTTGCAGAGAGCTCTGCAGGTCACCTCGCAGTTGTCCCCACCATTCTGCTAAAAGAGATTTGATTGGGGAAGAAATGGGCTTCTCAACGTGAGCAAACAAGGACTTTTTCATCAGAAAACTGAAAAAACCCCCATGATTTCCCCCTTCTGCTTCTCCAGAAGGGCCAGGGGAAGTCCTGGCTGAGCGACCTCTCCTACCTCCAAACACAGACCCTGCTGCAAACCCCAGACACACTCCCTGTGACGGTTCCTTGGCAGGGGGCCTCAACCTGCTCTTCTTTGTGGAAATAGAAACCATGTCCCCAAGAGTCCTCAAGGGTCCCCAGGGGTCCCAGGGCCTCCTTTGCTGGGGACATCAAGCACCCCATGTACACCAGCCTTGGTGCCATCCCTGGTCCAGGGGACACGGAGAGTCTGTCCCTTCCCTGTAGCTGTGGCACGGCCGAGCCCCGTCCCCCTCCTCCCAGTGCCGCTTCCCGAGCACGGCTGGAGGACGTGACGTCAAGGTCCCTTAATGGGCAGCAGTCACCTCACTTTAATAACAGCTCCCAGAAACAATTGGACATTTACAACCCAGCGAGCAAGCTTGGCACGCTGAGCCCGCTCCCCTTCCAAGGCTTAATTTGATTTTGACATATTGGCTTGAGATTAAAGGGCTCTCATAAAAAAAGGGGGAAAAAAAAGGAAAAAATCACCAAAAAAAATCCCAAACACACACATGCATCCAGCCCCCCCACTGCCCCCTTTTCAAGGCTCAAGCAAAAGTGCTAACATTGTAATATTTTAAGTAGAGAAAATCCAAGTGTGCTTTACCCCCTGCTGGCTCTTATGCTGGGCTTATAAAAATTAAGTGGAAACCTACACAGCTGTAGGCTATAAATCCTTTGTCGCTAACACAGCCAGGCCTCGTACCTGCCTCCAAAATAAAAAAAAAAGGAAAATAAAAGCAAACTCCAAAATGTGAGCGGCCAAAAGCGATGGACGGGGTGGGACAGGCTTGGTAGCAGCCATCGCGACCCTGAGGATGTCTCCAGGGCCAGGGGACTGCAGGGAGGAGCCGGGAAGGGAGAAAAGCGCCGGAGCATCCGCAAGAGCACGGCAAAGCAGTAAGAGCCCTCTCGGCTGAAGATCAATTAGCATCAATTACTGACTTCATTTAATTGTCGTAGAAGATGAATTTGTCATTTTTAGTCTGGAATTAATGGGAGACCTTCAACTTTCCCTTGGCAGCCCCAGCAGGTCACCGAATAATTTTTTTTTTTCTCCTTTTGCAGAGGGGAGAAACGTGGCGGCTGGGAAGAGAGGCAAAAGCCACCAATGCCATCCAGGTACTGTCCCCACCCACACGTGGCACCGTGGTGGCAGCCAGCCCCGGCAGGTGACCCTCACAAGCGGCATGGCCAGTGTTGGTGCCTGGCACCCTGGCCAGTTCCCGTGCCATGCCCGGCAGCCCTCTCGCCACCACCTTTCTTGTTTCCTCTCTTTTTTTTTTTTTTTCCTTTTTTTTTGGCACCTTCCACTTTTTCTCCCCTTTCCCGTTTTCTGCCAGAAATTAATTTTGCAGTCAAGGGCTGTGAAGTGTTTACATTTTCCCCGGCAAACAGGCGACAGTAAACAATGAATGCTCGCAGATGAAATTGAATTTATAACTGCATTATGGGGCCAGATAACGCCCTAAAATAATACAACGATAAGGAAATTCGATTTGATTGCCGCCGCGAATCAGCTTGGGCCCATCTGCAGCCGGGGCCTCCCGTAATAATTTTAAATTGGGTTTGTAAACCTTATTTGTCCTTAAATATTTCTGTCATTTTTCATTGCCAGAGACAGATCCTTGGGTGCGAGGCGGTGGATTGGCCCCTCTGGAGCCGTGCCGGCGTGCAGGCAGAGGGCTGGTGCAGGTGCCCGGTGTTGGCGCGGGGGCTGGCGGTGACAGCCGCTTGTCCTATCCATCACCGTGTTGACAGCCAGGGAGGAATCTCAGGCAGAAATTGAGTTTGCCTCACAGGGGACAATTGAACAAATTAATAGACCATTAACCAAGCGGTGATCTGAGAAATGAGGGTGCTTGGGCTCTCCCCAGGTTTTGGGGCGGAGGAGGGGGAGAGGTGGTGGAAATCCCCTGGTGGTCCCCACGGTGGGCGACCGTGCTGGGTGTTTGTCGCAGCTCACTTGCAGCCCATCACTGGGTCACCCGAAAGCTGTGCCGCTGTGCTGGCATGCAGCCGGCACGGCAGGAGGGATGCGGGGTGCTGGCGGCTGGGACATGGCAAGGGGGGCTGCGAGGATGATCCACGGTCATATGTAGGGATGGTCAGGCAGCGGTAAAGGAAAAGGTAGGGAGAGGGGGAATAAAAAACCCAATTATCACTTTTTGTCTGAGAAATCTCCTGCAGAAAGCCACAAGTGCTGCACGGAATGGTGCTGTAGCATGCACAGAACGGCTCCCAC
>NW_009709700.1:55747-66052 GCF_000703405.1 Apaloderma vittatum
AAAGGGCTGGGCAACCCCTGCACCCTGGCCACCAGCTGGGGCTGTAGGACCTTGCGGAGGGTCGATCCCAGGGTGGGCATAGTCCTCCTGCCTCCTAACACAGCCAGGTGCCCTGTGTAGCATCTCTCTGCTGCAACCTCCCCGGAGCTTGCCTGTATCATCACCATTCATTATCCAAATGACTATATTTATTAAGTCCCCTGCCAAGGCATTACAGAGTGGTCTGTAACAGAGATTAAAAGCAGAATAAAACACCAACGTGATCTTTTTTCGAGTAAACAAAACGATAAACAGCCTCAGCACTGGCTACCAGAAACACAGAAGCTGTGGGAAGAACGCCGAACTCATCGCCGCCACAACACAAACACGCTCGTGCCTGCAAACTCCCTGCTCCCAGAGGTGGGGATCAGCCCCACACAGATGTTTCTGCTTGTCCAGCTGCCCCCTTCTCTAAAGTCTCAGTTGGGAAAGGAACATCTTCACTCACTGTGCTCTGGGCAGCTGCTCCACCCGACCTCAGCCAGGATGCTCAACCACACCAGAACGTCCTGCCCTTCCTCTGCCCATATGTCTTGCAGGGCAGGAACAGCTCAGGGACACTCTTCTGCTGGTACCAACAGCCTGCTGCAAAGGCATGCATGAACCAGGGTACGCGGGTGACTGTCCCCAAGCCTGCCAGCCCATCAAATTCCCTCACGCCAAGGCGCTACTGCCCGAGGCAGCAGGCGGATGGGCCACCACAGCCCTGGTGGCACTTGCCAATGGATGAGGTAGCAGTGAGACAAAGCGAGGAGCCACGAGTCCTTGCTTCTGCCCACTCTTTGGTCTGCAGAGCACAGCATCAGCCCCTGCAGCACAAAGGTTGCTTGGTTCTTATCTTCAAAGGTATTATTTTAAGTCTGTGGAACGATGTGCTTTACGAGGAGGCACCGGGTTTCCTTTGTCTCTGCTGGAGATAATCAGGTGCAGATAGGATGTATATTCTGTAAAAACATACACTCACTTCCACTCACCGGTTACCTTTTTTTCTGAGAGCTGTAAGGGTTTCAATTACCGGATTCTGGGATTTAGTGCCCAGGGCTTTTTGGTGTGCGTTAGATTTATTAGGAGGTTTAGTACCAGCGGAGGATTCATGCATTTACTCCCAGGAGCCCAGCTTCCGTTCACAGACCCTAAATCAAGAGCTGAGATGGGCTATTGTCACTTACGACATTAGCATGGTTAACGTACGCGGGGATGATTAATAGCGATATACATGCAGCCTCTCCCTCCTCCCCAAACGCCGCATTTCTGCCACCTCTGCCCGAGCCACGGGCTGCAAGGGGTGCAGTCAGTTCCCCTGCCTTCACAGGGAGAGCCATGCTCACCCTCTCTCCTGGAGCCCTGGGTGCTCAACACCACCCCAGCACCAACAATATTACTGCTTTACATATTTTATTATTATTTTTAAGATGAAACATTGAAAGCACTCGGGGCAGAAGGCTTTCTGCCAAGGCAGGGCTATGGGAACCTGATATAGACACTGGCTGGGAGAAGGGGAAGGTGCACAAGGGAAAGAACTATGTTGGAAGAACGGGAAGGATGCAGGTTGGTGAAATCTGAGGAAAAAATTCTTATTCTAAACCCAATCTTCCAAGGCAGGATCCACCCACCTCTTGCTGGCTCCCTTTTCCCAGCTGACACCTCAGGTCAAATTGCTGCTGGAGAAAAGAGAAAAGGAGCAGGGAGCAATCAAATAAGCCAGCCCCTCTGATCCAAGCAGATCTCTGCTGAAAAATTCCATGGGATAATCCCACCCACATGCCCAGATCGACTCCCATCTGCAGGAGCAGATCCACATGTTGCAGTTCTCCCCATTGCCCCAGGAGACCGGTGACAAGGCTAAAACTCATCACACAAGTGGCTTTCCAGCACCTCAGGGATGCAGCAGCCTCTGCTTTTTGCAGTGGCACGTACTCAAGGCAGGCCCTCGGCCCTGCTGCGCTCCAGAGGAGACACGACTACGCTCCTAACGAGCAAGATCCTGATGGCTTTTGTCCTTTTTCCAATACCGTGTTACTTACATTCCTTCTTTTTTAATTAAAGCAGCCCCAGCCGATTTTACAAGCTTGCCGCTGCTTCTCTCCCAGTCTCTGTGTCTCTCATATGCTTGAGTGCTAGTATTAATTATTAGAGCCAATTTACTGTTTATACTCTGATGTTTTAACTAATTACCACTAATGGCAGACACCAGTGGGCAATCAACTTCATTTAGTTCCCAGTGCAAACCACTCATTACCATCCGAGAGAGGGAAAAGGAGGGATAAAGATGGAGCTACATGGCTGGGTGCCTGGGACTGCAGCACCAGAGGATGTTCCTGCTTTCCTGTGCAGCCCCTTTGGCAGGGCTTTGGGTCAGGGTTTAAAGCTCCAGCAAGTGCAGATGGGCACCAAGGAAAAAGCTGCTGTGCACGACTGCTCTGTGTTAAGATCGCTGGTACTTCGTACCATGTGCTAAGCCCTGCATTGTCACCTGGGAAAGGCTCTAAGCCTGAGACAGCTACAGTTAGAGGAGAGCAACATGCCTCTCCCTCCTTGCACGGTAAATGGTTCCTTTTTCCTGCTGGGTTTCATCCTGGGATTTATCCCTGGGGAAGTGCAGCACTTGCTCATGTTCTTGGTTTGGTGTGATGCCAGATGGAGCCAGGCTTCCGGAGTACCAGGTGCCTCTGGTGTTAATCCTGCCATGAGAGGTACAGTGGGAGATATGAAGCCAAGATGAGCTGGGGCTGAAAGGCCCTTGAGCTAGGCTTCTGCTGTCTGGAGCTGAGCTTTAAGCCCAGGCTAATGAAGATCAGTCTTGGAGCTAATTTAGCTGTTTCTGTGTGTAGTGATATTGTCAACACTAATCCTTCCTTAACACAAGAACATCCCTCAGCATAGCTTGAGTCTCTACTTGTTCCCTTTGGAGACCTGGAAAAGCCACCAAGGCTTTTATCCCCCGCACCTCAGAACCAGCACAGTGTGTTAAAAGCACAGTAACTTCCAGGTGGTACAACTATCCTGCCTGTGCTCCTTCTTCTCTGTTTTGGACCAAGAAACAAAACCACGGTGCAGAGAGGGAACTGCAATGTGGGATGATGGAGTGAGATGACTCCACCAGGGCTGGGCTGGCCCTGCAGCTCTGGCAGAAACCTTTGGTGAGCAGAGCACGAATGACTGAGCCCCCAGACATGGCTGAGAAACACCTCTAGAGTGATGTCCAGATCCATTTGCCTCCTGTGGCAAGACCTGTTAATCCTGACCCAAGACAAACCTTCAGCCAACTCCATTTGTGGTTCTGGGGATCTGGATTCCTCCTATCCTCATGTGTGAACCTCTCCAGGGGACACGTAGAGCTCTAATGACCTGCCAGCTCATTACCAGTAGTGGGAGTCCTGCCCTAACAAAAGCGACTGCAGTGTTTTCAGAGTCCACATTCCACTGATGAGATTTTAGCACATTGATGCCGTAAGAGCTCAGCTGGGAATCTCAAACCAGGGGCATGAGCCTAGCTGCACGGATGGGTCTGGGCACCACCTCCCCAAAGGCATTTCTAGTCTTTCTCTCTCCCTTTTCCTCCTTTCTCTCATTCTTTCATTCCTGAATTTGCTCTGTTGAAATCCTGCTTTCGAAAGGGAGACAGGGGAGTTGGAGACCTGCTCTGCGGTGGTGGGGACGTGGTTGCCTGTCTTGCGCAGGAGGGGTTATAACTATGCACACATCTGAAATGTAATTGCTGTCAGCTCTCTCCATTCTTGCAGCACGAGGCCTTTAATCTCTCCCACCAGACCCATCGGCCCTGATATTGCAGCTCCAGAAAGGCTGGTTTTATGTACTTTAACCCTGCGACCTTTACAAATCCCATCATTCCAATCAATACGTCTCATTAGCGTTAGGTAAATGTATGGGATGGATGGGGAGCTGTGCTGGGAGGAGCCCGCAGGGGGTGGGGTGGGAAGTGCTCCTGCGTGCCCGCTCTTGGGGGGCAGCACCGGGGAAGTGCTCCTGCCTGCCCGCTCTTGGGGGGCAGCACAGCCTCGCCACCCATCCCCCCTGCCCCAAGCATCCTTGCTCCCAAATATCCTTCCCTCCCAACACACACCTTGGTCCAGCCAGAGAAGGGGGCCAGAGCATGAAACAAAGTCCCCGTGAAGCCAACTGCAGAGTCAAGAGCCCAAGTTGATAACTGGACCAAGCTGCTGGAGTCATTTTTCTCCCTCTCCTCGGGAAGGAGACATATGTTTTACAGCTTTCCCCTATGACGACTAAATGAAAACATACGGAGCGTGTGGCAGGTGATGGGAAAACAATGTGGGGTGTGGGGGGGGCTGCCTGCCATCCCTGCCCATCGGGCAGGTGCCAAGGGAGGCAGTTCCTGTGGATGGCAGGACAAAGCCAAGGAGTAGGGTGAAAAAAAGAAAATCTCTGGCACTTTCCATGGAATGAAGGGCTTAATCCATGAAGGAGTGTAAATTTACCCCAGGTGAAGACGTCACTAGCACAGGAATGCTGGTCGCGCCAGCTGGGATCAACCCATGGGTTCACGGGGCATCAGTCAACCAAGGATGCTTCAAAACCAGGATGGGGCCAATCCTGCCCGTGGGAAGGCTGGAGGTGGGATGGTATTGCAATCCAGTTTTGATGGGGAGGGTGCTACTTTTCCCCTGGATCAGTGTGTCAGCCAGCAGGGCTGTAAACACTATTAGTGCCCGTAAAACTACCCAGTTCTCCTCTGAAGCCTGCTCAAATGCTTGACTCGGGCGACCCACCGGCAGCAGCAGATCCCACAGGAGTGGGTCTCTCGGCTATTGCTGCATCACGCCTGGGTTGGGGGCAGCCTGCCCTGCCATAGGTGCCTCCTGGCTCCCCATACTGCTGCCTTGGTGTGGGGTGGCTTCATGGGGGGACTGCAGGACGAGTGGCCTCCAGACCTTGGCACTGCCAGCTCACCCACGCCACGTGCCTCGCAGCGTCGCAATGTGCCAGATGTGTCCCAGCGCTTGGATTGAACTACCCCATGCTCAATCGAATTCATCCCTGGCAAATCCAGCTCCTCAAGGGGAAAGAAGATGAGTTTAAGGTCTTCTCCCAGTGCAGCAGGCTGGGGTGCAGGAGAAAGCAAGGATGCCTTCCTCACTGTCCCCAGGCAGGACAAGTTTTTAAGTGGCATCTGGAAGTGGGTTTCGTTTCGGAGCTCTGCTATCCCCATCTGCAGAGCCAGCACGTTACTGCAACAGCCCTCAGCCAACGCCGGCTTCGGGCTCTTGCCTCAGCAGTAAAAGTGGCCTGATGAATACAGAGTGCAAAATATATTCATTTACACACATCTATTTCTGCAAGACCCTACAAAAGCAAGGGCTTAAAAAACATGGGCAAACTCCGCTTTCTCACATTAATGAGGTTTAATGAGGATATTTCCATGTGGTTTAAACTTAGAGCTTGGCCAAATATAGCCCTCGCTGGAGTGTGGGCCAGCCAATTTTATCTCTTGCTGGAGGGCACTTGTGGAGCTGGGTATGTGGCATTCCGAAGTATACAGGGTGTTTTGGAGACCTGGTTTATGTGCTTCCCCCCCTTCCCAGCACTGGTGCTTGCTCTCCCCATCTCCCCACTGTTCTGTTTTTCAAGGCTCTTTGGCAAGACCTCGGACTTGTTGACAAGCACTAAACTCCGCAGCAGCATGAAAACCATTTAAGCACTAAGCCCCCCTCGGCTTTAGCGAGATGACTGTGTGGTGCGGGGTATTCACACAGCCCCTGTCAGGAGGCAGAGGGAAGGAGAAATGAATAAATCTTCCAGCAGGGCCAATTTCACTTGACCTGACACTGCTTCTCCTGGGATTAAACGGGCAAGTACCGACGTGCCTCTCTGGAACTAAGTTCGTACCAACATCCCTGCCCACCCATTTCCCAGCCACCAAGCTCAGAAAACCTGTGAAACCTGGGTCTGCTCCATGACAGAAAAAAACAGTCTGTAGCTTCAGAGTTGTCCTTTTTAGTAGAACTGTCCAGCCAAGTGCAAGTCCCCAGCCCTGCAGTGCACCAGGGTACCTCGCCCTGTCTAGGAGCCCCAAACACAGGACACCCATGTGCAGGGGCCTCATGGGATCTTTCCAGCTTGTTGGTTGGGGTGGTTTTTTTGCCATCAGCAGCGTAGAGCCAGCAGCAAAACCTCTCAGGCAGTCACAGACCCTTTTAAAGTCTTTTGGATCCACTCTGTCCTCCTCAGCACCACGGTCCTTGGCTGGCCATGGCCACTTGGCAGTGGGACATCTGCAGAGCCATAGCAAAGGGGAGCGGGGTGAGAGGGTGGGAAGCCAAACACTTCCCTCAGTCCCATGGTTCTCAGAGGAGGACAGAGCTGTGGTCTTGCTGCAGGACCCCGTTTAACCTTCTCAGGTTTGTCTGTTGGAGGAAAGCTTAGCAGGAGGACAGATAGTGTAGATAGAGAGATTGGTGGGTCCAGAGATGGAGGGGACTGAGCAGACCTAGATTTTATCTGTGTCTTTGCACAGCCAGATGATCCTGGAGTCCCAGTCAACAGTTGTTAATAAAACATAGGGGAGAAGCACGAGGGGTTAAAGGAGCTGAGGGTACTCAGTGCTGCCACTGTCCAGTCTAACACTGGCCTGAGCAGGTATGTTTACTGTCTCCCTTTTCCTTACCCATTGCAAAAGCTGCTTTTGGACAGTAACGAAAACAGAGGCAATTCCCAAAGGACTCAAACACACACACCAGCCCTCCCCTAGATCCCTGTCTGCTCCATTGACTCCTGTGTGCCTGTCTTCTTCTCCGAGCCCAGCCCTGGGGGAAGTAGGAAGAGGTCACAGGGGTGGGAGTAAGAGCTTACCAGTTCTTCCTTTCACTCCTGGTCTCTTTTCACAATGTCGAGCCCTCTGGGCTGCTCTTCTGTGTGTGTCCCTCACCCTCACACGTGCTATGGCTCTGCAGGACCCATGCCTTCACTGCATGTCACCCATGCCACCAGGAGCTCCTCTTTTTTGGAAGAGGCTGGGGGAGGAGCTGGGGCAGCCCAAAGGCTGGGAAGCGAAGGTAGAGCTGGTTCTAGTCATCACTGGAGAAAACAAGCAGGTGCTCGAAGCACTGTGACCTCATCCCTGTGCCACTACTACCTCCCTGCTCCACCCTGTCTCCTCCTCACCTCTCGCTGTGCAGAAATCTGGCCCCTACTCAGCCCAGCATTTCAGTCCCAGCCCTTACAATGACAATGATGATAAGAGATTCTTATCACAGTTCTCAGCATCGATTTGAAGCTGAGCCCCTTCCCTGAACTCCTCCTCCTCCTCCTGGCTGTTGAAGCAGGGATCAGTGCTGTAGAGGGGCTTGTTGGAGAGCAAAGGTGACAGTTTGGGGTTCAGATCCTTCTGGAGGTAATATGCCTCCAGCCTCGAAGCTTCAGGCATATCCTTCCGCTGCAGACTGAGCATACAGTACTGCCTGGGCTCCTTCCTACCATGTGTCTGCTGGGAGATCTCCTCTGTGTCCCCAGGCTGCAGGAGGGACAACGCAGCTCCACATCCCTGGAGCACACTGTCAACCTGCAGCCAGGGGAACCTGGGCAAAGGGTTATGTCCTCTCAGCTGAGAAGAAAGCTTGTTCTCCTACTTGTGCTTGGGGAAGAAAGGAGAAGGTCAAGAGAGACAGGGAGCAGCCTGCAGTCCTGTTTCCCAAGCCTGGGGCTCACTGCACCCTTCTTTTACTCTGGCCCTCCAAAGAGCTGTCACTTTCTACACCTCAGCATGGTTGATCTCCACTCCAACCTCCTTTTCCACCCATCCTGCCCACCCACTCATGCTTGATAGGGACAGATCCTGCCCTTTCAAGTGCTGCTGATGGGGAGAGATCTTGCCTTCTCACGCATGGCTGATGGGGACAGATTCTGCCCTCCCACGTGTGCCTGATGGGGACAGCGCTTGGGAAGGAGAGAGACACTTCCCATGGGCAGAGTTGGGGGCTCCCAGGCTTGAGTGGGTGTCTGTGAGCCCTCATCACAACACAACAATCAGAATCTCCGCAGTGTCACGGCAAGCTCCTGTCCCCTCTTCTGCTGGGAGGCTGCCTGGGTGTCTCTCATGAGGAAGCAGAGACTGCACACAAGTTTCAGTGAGGTTAGGGCTGATTTAGCACACCTCCCCAGTCCCTCAATCTCTCCTTGCAACCACCACTTCCACCATTTACAGAAACTCAGTTCCTTCCTCATCCATCAGTCTCAAAACCTGGCCATGTCCCTTCTTGGAGAGATCCTCAAAGACCTGCCCCAGCCCAGGCTTCCACCTTTCAGTTTGCCCCTTCTCAACTCCTGGATGGCCAGTGGGATGTTATATACCCAGCAGGGAAGGCAGAGGACCTGGCAGCACGACTGCCTGCACCGAGGCTGCCCTGGGCAGTTGGTAGTGCAGCTCCCCAATTCTTGGGAGTGCCTTGGCTCAAATGCACATCTGCAAGGGCGGAGCAGGACCTCAGGCACTGGTGGAGAAACCAAGACACAGGTGGGTTGTGGCTCACACAGATGCACAGCAGAGCTGCTGAGAGGACCAAGATGTCCTGGTCTGGAGCTGCTTGAGGAGTCTCAGTCCCCTCTAGAAACCTTGATGCCCCAGCAGCTTTGGCCATGCAGATATTGCAAGTCCTCCCTTTCCTCCGAGAACTGTCTCTGGGAAGAGCAGAAGCACAAGGCAGTGTCAGGGGAAATGTCCAAACAATCAGGGCTTGTGCAGAGATGAAGAAAGGCCCTTCTTGTTGGCGGGTGCAGTTGGGGTGAGCCCGGGGGCATCGCAGGATGGCACCTCAGGTACTCCAGCTGTGCTGCCTCTTCAGGCCAACAGAGAGGGGGCTGTTGTGGGCCCAGCCCCGGCACAGGGTGTCACCGCCTGTCTTGGTTAGCGAGGATGCTCTCTCTTTGTGCCTGCTGGTTTCTGCTCTGCTGACCCGCTTTGCTCCCTCCGCCAGCGCCATCCATCAGCTCTGGCAGCCCTGTCAATTCCGGGGCTCCGCGATGCCACTCCCCAGGGGAAAAAAAGCACTTTTATTTTTTAAAGGAAAGGAGAAGTATTTTCCCTCCCAGCAAGCTGCTAGGTTCCCTCCATCCCCTCCTCAGAGGCATCTAATGCTCAATGCTGCTCAGGGACAGGGGCACAGCACGTGTCTGGGGTTTTCATTCAGCCCAGCCCAAGCCTCTCCTCCAGCTGCCAGGAGCCAGAAGGGCTCGCAGTGTCTCTGGGCACATGTGCAGTGTCACTGGGGCAGATGTGCAGCATCTCCGGGGCAGATGTGCAGCATCCCAGGGGCAGATGTGCTCCAGCACCCTGCGTGCCCCCAGGCCCTTGCTATTGCAGGTACCAGGCAGGCGGTGGCAGCCTGACCCACAGGTCTGGGCAGGCAGGTCCGGAGGGTGAGCAGCCGTGCCAAGCTGGCAGGGGCTGGGGGAAATCAGCCTGGCAATGGCCAAACCCATCCGGCCCTTTGCACAGCACCTTATCGGGAGTGGCTGCAGCAGCAGCTCGGGGAAGATGTTATTGCATATGTCCCACGTCCTGCTCGCCAGCCTGGCGGGTGATGGTGAGGATGAGCCAGGCATGCCAAGGCAGATGCCAGCTGGGTCACGCTCGGGAAGATGACATTGCTGCCAGGGTGAGGATGGGGCAGGGTGCATTCACACCTCTGTGTCTGAAAGCCCTTCTCCCGGAGACACTGGGTTTGAAGCATGTGGGGTGAACCTTCCAGCAATGTCCTGCACCTGAGTGCTTACCATGAGGCTGCAGCTCTGGAGACAACCTATAGCTGAGTGGAAGGAAAAAGGAGGATCCTACAGCAGCCTTCAGCCCTTCCTCTCTGCCTCCCTGAGCCAGGGTCAGCCCTGCAGCGCTGGATGTTGCCCCAGCTTTCCCCAGCCCCAACTCACTGTCCTGAGACCCAGATGTGGGGCAGGGACCCAGTGACTATCAGGGCTTTCTGCATCTGCTCCAGCAATCCCACCTCAGCAGCAGAAACATCTGCTTCACCTCTTCAGTCAACGCTCAGTTCTTAATAGTCCTGACAATTCGCAAGAAAACAAGAGCATTAAACGTTAATTGTATCTATTTAGATTCAAAAAAATTTTATTACTTGAGTTAATTATAGCCGGAGTCGTAAAAAGGTGCAGAGCAAGAGGTGCTACTGCTCTATGGGATGCGTGGGGCTGAGCATCCCGGCCATCCACAGCTGCCACCCGGGCGAGGATGGAGGGATGTGCCCACCATGAGTGCAACCACCTGCCCAGCACACG
>NW_009709700.1:66171-66490 GCF_000703405.1 Apaloderma vittatum
CACTGACGGGACCTGGCCTGCCCCAGCCTGTGGGCTTTTAATTTACTGCTTTCCTTTTACCGTAAAACTGAAAGGGGAAGGTGCACCCTTTAATCACTGCCTCCGGGGCCCCGCCTGAAACCACACAGAGACGGAGAGAAGGCTAGGAGTTAATGCTCCTTCCGACACCTTTTTATGATTCATGGGCCTGACCTTGAGCCATAAACCGCTCAACCTCCCCGACACACTGGCAGTATTTACAGCCTGCAGGGGCCACTGCACGCAGCCCCCGATGCGGATCCGCAGCCTGGGCCGCACACGCTGGGACAGGTACCAAGGC
>NW_009709700.1:66522-76586 GCF_000703405.1 Apaloderma vittatum
GCAGGCTGGGACGGCTGCGTGGCTGGGGATGCCCACGCGGGTGGGCAGCCATGGACGGGTGCTAACGCAGCACACGTTGGTGGAGATGCATGTACTGCACTGACAAATCCATGTTCATGCATGCCCATGCATGCACACAGAGGTGTGCACAGGTAAATGCTCTAAGACACTCTCACCGGGGAGCACCTGCAGCTGCACACAAGCAGGTTTGCCTGGCGGGAGGTGTGCATCCCCGTGCCTGCTGGCTGAGCATTTGCCCCCCAGAATGGCAGGGGGGGTTTCCCTCCCGGGACGAGCGTTGTGGCCGTGGGCATGGCCTCACAGAGAAGGGGTCAGGCTGAACTGGCTCAGCCCGGTCCCCTCCTCAGCATCCCGCAGTGTGGGTCCCACTCCCCAGCAGGAGCAAAGCCTGGTGACACATGAACCGCCTCGGTGGCACTGCGGAGGCCGGTCCTGGCATCAGGGTCCACCTTGCTGCATCTCCCTGGCCAGGTCTTGCTGCAAAGATGAGATCCGCAGAAGCCTACACTGGTCCAGATTGGAGCAGGGCAAGGTCTACTGGTTAAAGCAAAGAGTGCCCCTCTGGGTAGGCTTAGACTAGCCAGCTCCTTGCTCTATGCCTCAGTTTCCCCACCACCACAGCAGGAAGAATAATTCTGACCCATCGTGTTTGCACGAAGTCGAGAGGCCGACCTTGCTAATGTTTGCAAAGTGGGTTTGGCTCTTGTGATAGAGCAAGCCAGAAATGTGAAGGTCATTATTATTAGCAGGATTAAAGCAATTTAACCCAGAGTGAGGGGGTACAGGTGAACCAGGCTCAGCAACAAATCACACACACTCACAACCTCAAGATAGTGATGAATGCTGCGATTATGGCTAATTTTAGAAGCATGGGACAGAACCAGAACAATTCCACCCAAAATATAGGCTTCCTGAAGGCCGATGGGACTGAGGTAGCCTGTTCCTGGAGACATCCAGAGCCCGTGAGAGCTGTCGGTGTCTGCTCGGCACATGCATAAACCTTCCAGCATGAGTTCACGTGCATCACTTGCCAGCACTGAAGTCCTCCCACACAGCTTGCCTGATCCTTACCAGGACCTTCTCCTCTGCCCCAGTCAGGAGGCCATGGCATCAGGCAACTTATCCAGAACAAAAATCTCCCTCTTTTTTTTTTTTTTTTCAAGTTTACAGGTTGTCGAATTTTTCTCTTTCCTCCTTACAAAACAAAAGAGGGAAAAAACATCCTTATCTCAGAAAGCAGAGTTCAGGAAAAAGCTACTGGTCTTTTGGACTCAGCGAGTCCCCATTGGTAGCCTCGCTTGTCACAGAGAATTTATCAGCCAAACACAGTGCTGGTATAATGCGCCATATAACCAGTGCATAAACAAACTTCAGCATGATAAATGCCCTGCTTTGAAGCCATAAAGTTATTAGCTAGTGGCTGTTAGCTACTGCTTAGCAGGGGGCATGCTCCTTCCGTTAACCCCCGGATGCCCCGTCCGCGCTCAGAAGCCTGGGAAGATCTCCAGGAAAGCACAGAAGGATCTGGCGGGCAGGGATGCTTCTGTTGACACTTATTTGCGCACGTTGTACCCGCAGGACTGCAGGAGGCAAATGTTTGCTGGGAATGGGGCTCTGAAGGCTGCCATCCCATCCCTGTCCTATTTGAGACCTTCAGCCGCTCCTCTCCTTCCCTCTGCCCTCCAAGAGGCAAACGCAGAGGGGAGCAGGGCAGGGCAGTTGCGTACATATGGCACAGACCCTCCCGGGCTGTGTTTCAGAGAGGGGCTCAGATGGAGGAGGGCGGTCACCCCTTCATCACCCAGGCCACCTCCTTTATATGAAGCGCTGCTGAGGACTCTGAAGCAAAAGCCCTGAATTTTTCTGGCAGCAGCCAGGCAGCGAGCTCTGGTGAGGTGTTTAGAGGTGTTTAGAGTTCCCTCTGCTGCCGGCAGCACACGGTTGCCTGCAGCTCCTGATGAGCACAGTCTAGGACATGCTGGAGAAGCACAGTCCTGTCCCAGGACCAGCATCGCTGGCCAGGAGCTGCTCAGCTGGAGATGGGTAACCAGCACTAGCAGAGCCAGCAGTGCCAGGGCTCCTGCCAGCATGAGACCTGGGGAGCACTCTCCACTGCGCAGTGTCCGGATGTGACACCCATCAAGGTCCTCTGGTCCATCGTCCTCCTCCTGTCCCCCTCCCATGCTTGGGTACTGGAGCGAAGGTGGGCGAGCTGGGGATGGGAGCAGGTCTCCAGTGCTCAGCCCGAGGCACGGAAGGGGTTACACAGCAGCAGCGAAACTTGTTGGCTGCACAGTCTAGAGGCCCAGAGCTGCAGTGGGAGATGCTGGTGGCCAGGGGCTAACTCGTACTCCTCTCCCAGTAAAACCATCCCTGCAAGGAAGCAGGAGATGTCTCAGCAGGGCTTGCTGGATGGCAGCGGGACTCGGGGCTGCCTCAGTGCCTGTTCCTCATTAGAAGCCCAGTGTTGAAGAAACTTGTAATTAGAGCCCTGAGTATTAATTAATCTCCATGACCCTCCTCTCATTCTCCTTCCCCTGCTCAGGAGGTTAGCCTGGATTATTAACACATGCAAGCAGAGGATGGCAAGCTCACCCAGTGGGTCAGCATGTCCCCGTGTCCAGAGCAGCCAAAGGCGCCTTGTTCCTCCCCACCAGAATGGTGTCCTGGCCCTGCATCCTCTTCCTCGTGGCTGGGCTTGGCTGGGTGCACATCTCCCTCACTTGGCACAGTCAGCACCTTGGGGACAGCACTTAAACAAGCTGAAACATCCCAGAATGAGCAGAGCTGCTTTTATGCTAACTCTGCCTTGCAGACTGGCTGAGGGCAGATCTCTGCATCCTGGCGACCAGCTTGAGCCTCACTGAAGACAAACTACCCTTGGAGACGTGTGAGCATGACACAGTGCCGAGCAGCCATCCCAGCCCAAAGACACCACTGAAAGGTCTTTGAGCGTCCCATCTCCACTCATCCAGACCTTGGCTGGGCCTTTAAGAGTCTCATGGAGGTGACACGGAGACCTTTAGTGCAGCATGGCCACTCTATCCCAGGGCCATCTATGCAGACGCAGATGCTTGGGGCATAGACGTGGATCCTGGGAAGACCATGCTCCCTGGCAAGACGCTACCCAGGCACAACCCAGTGACTGATGTGCTACAGAGAGCTGCCACAGAGCAAGAGAATAAGATATGAAATAAATCCAAACTTTTCTGACTCCCTGGTAACCACCGACTGCTTCCCTCATCTGATTTTTTCCCCTTTTCTGCTGCAGCAATAAAAAAGGGAAAATCAACATCCAAATGATCTTGTTTATGGCGACTAAATAAGCTGCATGTGCTTAATCCGTTAGAGTTTAATGAATTTACGACTTGCTTTGGAATTTGACAAGGGCTGTAAAAGAGTAATTAACATTTATCAGTGTGTTTTTTACACACACCCCGCCCTCCTCCAGTCTCCCTTCCCTCCTCCTGCCGCCTGTCGCAAAGCAGCACTGGGTATCGGGGGGAATATAAAAGTGATCAATTAATTCTTAATAATCTCAGGGAAAGATTGTAGAGTTGCGGTATGAACTCAGGGAGTGTCAATAAATGTGCCAAAGGTTGGTCTCCCCCTTCCCGGAGCTGCTGCAGAGGAATGTGGGCGGCTGGGGAGGGGACAGGGCTGTGCAGGAGGCGCTTTGGTGGACCAGCCGTGCACCCTATTCCTTCTTTTTCACCCTCCACCTGCCTCCAAAGCAGCTTTCTGTCACCGACACGGTGGCCTCTGGGACAGGAGGACAGCAAGCAGGAGGCTAATGGCAAGTGGGGTCCCCATCTAAGGCAGCGGCAGCGGTGCTTTGGAAATGCAGCGCCAATTGCTACCTGTGCCAGCTCCATCCTGTTAGACCTGAACCTGTTGAGAGTGACCCCAAATTCTCAGCACCGTGACCACGGGGTAGCTGAACACCTGCTTATATGGAAAGCAGAGCCAGCGGCACTGGCACCAGTCCTGCCCCGGCTGGCACTTGGCACAGGCGCTGCTGCTGCTTCAGCTCTATTAGACAAGAGGGGACATGAGTGCTGCCCCCCCCAAGACCAGAGCGGGAGGCCTCACAATCTTGTTTGTGCTCAGGTCTCCCAGGCCCTGCAAGCAGGGATAACAGTTTGGGGGCTGTGAGGGGACAACTCCAGGCTCCCCTGCCACCAGTACCGGGGCAGGCTGAACGTGACCTAAGGGTGCCGGGGGATTTCTGTGCTGGCAGCCCAGTGTGCCCTGCCCTGGGCCTCCTCCCTCGGCAGCCTTGAGGAGCAAAGCCACAGCCACCACCCTCCTGGTAGGTAGGACATGTCTCTTGCTGCTGTGACCGCAGCATCCTGCCCCCAGCAGTGGCTTTTGCAGGCATGTGTGTGACCAGGGTGCGGCAAAGCCTGCCTGCCTGGGCATCCATGGGGGAACAGAGGGGTCAGCGCTACTGCGGGACAACAGGCTCCGTGGAGGAGACAGAGAAGCATCTGGGCTCTGCTGTGGGGCAGAGGGTCCTGGAGACCCGCAAACAAAAGCTCAGGATGATAAATCCTCTGAGGTTTGAGACTGTCCGGAGATCTGCTCTGGACAGAAACAAATTCTCGCTGTCGAACATAATGGCCCAGAAATAAGCAATGAGGCAGGGATGGAGAGGGCTGGACCCAGGGGATCTGGAAAATCTCCACCCAGCCCCATGCTGAGCACCAGCCCCACGCTGAGCACCAGGCAGGGGCGGGAGGTGGAGGCAGCGATATCCTTCTGGGCAGGCTGGGACCCCCTCACTGGGCACAAACCCACCAGCTGGATGGGGCAGACTTCGGATTTCGTGTTATTCAAGCTAGCCCAAGGCAGGATGAGTGCAAGACGGGCAGGGAAGAGAAGGGGAAAGTAATGGTGTGAACTTGCCTTCATTTTACCTGAACTGCATTCTGAGGCCGGTTGGTGGGGTCAGGCAGGGAGCAGACCCCGGTAAGGAGAGGGCCTGAGCCTCCGTGCAAGGTGAAGAGGTGAGGGGTGGGACAGTGGTGTGGCCAAAGTATGAGAGAGCACCAGCTACTAGCAGACTCCAAGCAAGGGTTTCCAACTTTCGGCAGGCTTGGTGGTACCAGGGGCTGCATAAAAGTCTGCCCATCCCTCACACGTGCATCTTGGAGGGAGAAATGGAGGCACAGGGAGTGGTTTCAGGACACCAGGATTGGTCCCAGCACACCAACATCTGCTCCATTTACTCGGTAGCAGGTCTGGGTCTCTACGGCATGAGTGGCACAGCAACATCCATAGCCAAGGCTCCCAAAATCACTCCTGGACCAGTTGCCAGTGCCAGCTGCCCTGCCTCATGCTCAGAGCATGGTGCTCCTGTGGCGCTCCACGCTGCTGTCCGGGCTCCACCACAGACCCCCGGCATGACCTCGAGATCCCTCTTCCACGGAGGAGAGGGTGCTGCTGGGCGGTTAGGGGGCAGAGAGGGGGCTGCACTGCCCCCGCCTGCACTGGCTCAGCCGCTCCTGTGTCAGCCTGTCTAAACAGCATCTCCTTCCGCAGAGACCTCATGCTGGGGGTCAGCAGCTCGGTGTCTCTGGGATTTGTCATGGTATCGTCAGAGTTATCAAAAAGCAGCCTGGACCAGACATCCCAAAGGGTTGGGTCAACCAGACCCAACATCATCCAGCTGCCAGGAAAGCTGGATCTGGGGTTGAGGACATGGGTAGGACTCGGGTGACATGGGCTGGTCCTCCCTGGCCACCCACACCCTGCCTCACACCCGGCACGTGGCTTCCCCTCCGTGCAAGGCCGGAACCTCCCCGCTCCATCCCGGCATGTGAGGCACGGCTGCGATGGGGCGATGCTTGGCCATCACTTGCTGCTTTGCAACGGCACTAAGGGATTGGAGACAGCCCAGCCATGCCCCTGCCTCGCTCTGCTCGGGCACTGCTGGTGCTCCTAACAAAGAGCATTTATCCAGCTGCACTCTCAGTTTCTCACTCATTCCATTTCCCTTTTTCTGTTGCTCAGGTGTGACAATTTTAATATCCACAAATAATAAGGCGGAGGGTAACCACAACAGTGTGTACAGCCCTGTGTCAGCTTTTCTCCAGCTGCAGGAGATCTTCAGTCACACTTCAGACGGCAGAAGGGATAGAAGGAGTTAACAGGAGATTCCTCGGTCCCCTAAGCATCTTGCCCAGTGTCTTAAGCCCACAAGCAGTGGTGCTAAAGATGATTTTAAGTCATGATTATAAGAAATCTATTGATCTTTTGGACTCTATAATGACAGAGTAACCATTTTAATAAAACACCTATTAATCATGCATTAACCCTTCTCAGCTATTTGTACAGTGAATACCAAATTGACAAGGGTGTTGGGATGTCAGGGGCTTTTTGGAGGGGACGGGAGGGGAGGTTTCTTTAGATAACAACAACAACAAGAAGAAAATAATGCAAACTTACAGAGGGGGAGAGTTAAAATCATACGATGAGTGGTAGTTGCAGACGCCTGGGGCCCTCTTTGGTTGTCGCTTCTATCTGGCAATCAATTGACAAGAAATTGAGATTATGAAACATTGCGCCTGTGATCAAAGGAGATGGGCATCCTTCCCCCATCCGAGGCCAAATCTCCACTCCCCCATGGCAACCAATGTCAGCAAACACCAGTAATTTGGCCTTTGGCAGGTACTGGACAATGCCGACACAAATTTTACTGTGAAAATGTCCACCAGCCCCAGGGGTATATACGGCAAACTCTGAGCAAGGATGCAACATCCTAAAGGTGAATCCTACTAGAGCACCTAGAGAATAGTAATTTTTTTTTTTTTGAGAGAGATTTGTTTCTGAGAACAAGTTATCCAGAGAGGCAGAGGAAAAAGAAGGGGAAATGAAAACAAATACCCCACCAGCTCAGGACAGTAGGGAACGGGCACAAACTGCCCACCCCCTCTCTCTGCCCACCCTTGTAACCCACAGCATCGGCAAGGGATGGTCTGGCTTGCAGACCCGGACCGGTACAGCCCTGGGGCCTCTTGTGTAAGGGCTGGGGAGGGGGCAAAACCGCCCGCCCCAGCCGTTGCAGCCTCAGAAACCACCAAGTCCCCGGTGCGTTAGGAACTGCCTGGAGGACGGAGCTTCCTGCAGGTGCCCCGTGGTCATGAATCACACCTTGTCAGGGCTCGGGGCACCCAACGGCCGGGCGACCGCCCAGATGCCCAGGATGCACCCACGTCCCCACCACACCAACCCAGCCAGGCGAGGGTTAAGCAGGCATTAATCATGTTGTTTGAGAGACATTTCAAAGCCTCTTCCAAATATTATAAAAAATGTCTTTAATCATCTAATAGCGCGAACTCCGCTCATGATGGATGGAGAGAAGTCGCCTTTCTCCTCCTGATCCTAACAGATGAGGCTGAAGAGCTGCTGCTCGTTGGGAAGGGGGCTGGGGGAAGAGAAGGACATTTCTCAACCTCCCACCAGAGCAGTTATAAATATGAGGTCATACAGCAAGAGATGATAGCGCATTAAGGGCTCTTGAGATATTAGTCTGTCAGCCTCGTTAGACACAGCCTATTTGGGGCTGACTGCATAATTAGAGGCTGGGGTACCCATAACTCATTGGTGTTTATATGATAGGAAGGGGCTACACTCGCCATCACCCTTAGCACTCTGAGAAGTCATCTTCAGCAGACATCAAGCCTCACTCCCTACTGCAAAAATAATCCTCTTCTCCCTGCGAACAACCGCTGCTGCTCCCCACCTCCTGCCCTTCCCGCAGCCCTGGGCTCACTGCGTGCTCAGTGCACCCACCCTCATCCACCTGGGGTTACAGCGGTGAAGGGCTTGCCCAAGGTGCCTCAAGCTTGTCTGTGACTGAGTGGAGCAGTCCTGGCTCCCAGTCCCTCAGCCCATGGGACAACTGGCTGGGGAATAGCCCATGCTCTGCCCTGCAAGGGACACTGCATACCCTGGGCACCCCCAGGCAGCTTCCACAGCAGGTCTGGCCCCCCTGCACTTGTCTTAGTCCAAAGATTAGCTCTGAGTGGAGCTGGAAACACCCCATGGAGATGAATATACTTGGACAAAGATGTTCCTGGGAAAACCCGAGCAGAAATAGGTCCAAGGAAAGGTAAAAACATGCAAGCACCCCAGGACAGCTTGTCACTCCTGCCCTGTTAACGAGAGCACCGTCTGCTCCTGACTTGCTGCAACATGCACCAGGGACCCCTTTCGAGCCCAGAGTGCTGCCCTGCATGGGCAATCTTGAAAACAGAGAGTAGACCCCCCCCAGTGTTGCTGCACCCAGCCTTCCGGGCCCTGCTGGTCTGCCCCTGCTGGGCACACTGAGCACAGGGCAGCCAGTGGAGAAACTGGTGAGGAGCTGGGCTTTTCATCCCCCTCCACTTTCTCTTCTCAGTTCTGCCTAGGTGGTGGTGAGCACTGACACGGAAGGGCACTTCCCAACCAACCCAGCCAAAAAATTGAACAAGTGAAACAGGGAAGGAGAGTGTTTCCCTTCTGCAACCGTACAGAGCCGGGCCACCGCAAGAGCTGCCTCCTGCTTGAAAAGGAACAGAGAGGGAGCAAGGAGCAGGGGGAGGCAGGTCTGAGCCTCATGCACCCAGCAGAGCTGCCTTGGCAGCCTGAGCCTTTCCAGCGACATGTCCCTGCGAGTTCTTTTGCCCTATGGCAGGTGGGAAAATAAAGGTGTGGGGAATGGCAGGGACATCCACATGAGAAACAAGAGCCCTTGCTGCAGTGACTGTCCTGACACTGCCGAAGTCCCCAGTGTGGCCACCTCATCCCCTCTCTCTGCTCACCCACCACAGCCAGGGAGGGGGTAAAGGGTCTGTGAAGGTGGGGGCAACCCCATGGCTTCCCAGGCTGAGGTAGGATAATGAATCCTGATGGGAGAAGTGACCTTTTCCAAATGCCACATGTCATTGGATTTTATATCACACCAGGACAATGTGCCATGGGTATTAAAATCGTTTTTCCAATAGAAGTGTGCATGTATATGTGTGTGTCAGAGAGAGATGTGAGGAAAATAAAATTAAGACGTGAAAATAAGGCTGCTTCTAAACATGGCCTTTAGATAAGACTTAGGTCCTCACAGAGCAGGACTGACAGAGAAGATCCGTGCCCTCTGCTCCTGAGATCACAGATGATTTTGTCAAGTGAATATGATTTGTCCAACCCCCATGACAGACTAGGGTAAAAAAGGCTCAAGAGTCCTGATCTCCATTTCTAAAGTCCTGCAAAAACTTTCACCTCTGCAGCATCCCCCTCAGCTGTAGAGGGACACCTCCAGAGCTGCGCCTGCCCACAGGGGCATTCACAGATGTGTATGGAGCAAAGATCACCTTGCACATGTGCTCCTGAACACCCACGGGTGTTAGTCTGGGCTGTGCATGTGAAGAAAGCAAAATCCTACGTGACAGACAATGCCCAAGTTACTTGGCCTTGCCTGGGCTTCAAAGCAGCCCATAACCCTGTGGGCTCCTGTGCCCCCTGTGTGTGGAGCATCCACGGAGTTCTCCATACACACAGATGCCCCCACCCAATACATGCCAGGATACATTCCCATGTGAAAACACAATGTAAAAAGTGAGGCACTGGAAGCCAAATTCACTTGAACTCCAGCCTGTTCCCTCAATCTGCAGAGCAATTGTCCGGCTGAAATAACAATGTTAGGACACAAAAAAAAAAAAAAAAAAAAAAAAAAGAAAGGACAAGCTGTGTTTGTTTATTCAGCTTCTTTCTCCCCCTCTCCTCTCGACAATGTCCTGACACCGTGTCCTGCCGCGCCAGGGCTGCAACACCAACGGGCTAAATTTATCCCAGCTGGAGCCCTGTTTACAAGCCTTGTCCTGTTTACAGCATGTTCCATCCTGCCCAGGACCAGGCAGTGGCCATCCCCAGGGTGGACAGTCCATGCCTCACCTTTCTTGGCCTTTGCCACGCCCAGGCTGCCTGTATGGTCCCTGGAAAGATGCTCAACACCCTGTGCTCCTCATGTGTTTGCACACAGAGCAGCTTGTGGCTCCCCGCCCCCC
>NW_009709700.1:76636-77127 GCF_000703405.1 Apaloderma vittatum
GTGGGGGGCCGTGGTTAGCCACAGCCTCTATCAGCGCTGGCTGGTGGCACAGTGGCTGCTGGCTGCAAGCTCAGCAATGAGAGTGCAACCATGAGAAGCTGGCCAGGGTCAACCACGCTCCACCATGAAAGCATTAATGAAGCTGCACATCTTGTACGACCACGCGTGGGTGCTCTGCTCCCCACACCTCGCAGGGCAGCGGAGGGCCACGGGTCACGCCGAGATCGCATGGGCTGGGAGGACAGAGCGGGCAGGAGCTCAGTCTCCTCTTCCTGGTGGCAGAACTGGATGTCACACTATGGGCCTGAACGGTTGAGCCCGGCTGGGCCTGATGGCTTGGCTGCTTTGTGAATAGACGTTAAAATTCTGGGGATATGGTGGAGGGGTGCTCACTGTCAGCACTTCCCTCGCACTCTTCCAGCGCTGATGCCCATCTCTGGTGGCATGCACTGGCTGTGGTCTGCTGGGGGGGCATGGGGGGTCACCCCGCC